>NC_133363.1:64999808-65229694 GCF_049309525.1 Garra rufa
AAAACCTTCAGAATATAGAGAGGAATAAAACTGCTAAGTTTGGTGTTTGTAAGTGCAGCTGAAGTGGAGATAAAAACTGAAATGACCTTTAGATATGCATTGTATTTATACACGCAAATAGATAAAGTGCAATATAATAAAATCAAGCAAATTATATATCAAAAAACCATTCAGTAAAAACCTTCAGAATATAGAAAGGAATAAAACTGCTAAGTTTGGTGTCTTTAAGTACAGCTGAAGTGGAGACAAAAACTCAAATAGCCTTTAGATATGCGTTGTATTTAATATCTACAGTCACAAATAGATAAAATGCATTTATAAAAATCAGGCGAATGATATATCAACAAATCCTTCAGAATAAACCTTCAGAATACAGAGAGGAATTAAACTGCTAAGTTTGGTGTTTGTAAGTGCAGCTGAAGTGGAGATAAAAACTCAAATAGCCTTTAGATATGCATTGTATTTATACACGCAAATAGATAAAGTGCAATATAATAAAATCAAGCAAATTATATATCAAAAAACCATTCAGTAAAAACCTTCAGAATATAGAAAGGAATAAAACTGCTAAGTTTGGTGTCTTTAAGTACAGCTGAAGTGGAGACAAACTCAAATAGCCTTTAGATATGCGTTGTATTTAATATCTACAGTCACAAATAGATAAAATGCAATAATAAAAATCAGGCGAATGATATATCAACAAATCCTTCAGTAAAAACCTTCAGAATACAGAGAGGAATTAAACTGCTAAGTTTGGTGTTTGTAAGTGCAGCTGAAGAGGAGATAAAAACTGAAGTGACCTTTAGATATGCATTGTATTTTATATCTACGGTCACAAATAGATAAAATGCAATAATAAAACCAGGCGAATGGTGCATTAACAAACCCTTCAGTCACAACCTACAAAATGTAGATAGGAATAAAACTGTACATTTTGGTGTATTTATATTCTGCTGAAGTGAAGAAAGAAACTTGTTTTGAAAAAAACTTTGAAATATATGCATTATATTTGAAATCTAAAGACGCATATAGATAATGTATAATAAATCACTTTTGTTTTGAATGTTTTCTTTCCACTACACTGAAAGAAGAGTCAAAATTAACTAAAAATGCGATCAGAAAACACAAGTTCTCTTTAATAATTTTTTTCACCTCTATTTCTCTGATATTTGATTCTTGATTTAAGAATGTTTAGATATTTGAATTGAAAAACAAGACAAAAATACAGAGGAAATGTTGTGTTTTCTTTTAGGGAGTGAATGTTTTAGTGTTTTAGTTGATTTTGACATTGGCCTGTGCATGAAACAGAATTGTACGTGCTCTTGTCAATCTGACCCTTATCCTGCGCAGTCACGGCTTGGGGTTTTTCTTCTCCTGTCGAGGCATCGCTCTGGCCGTACAACACTTCTGGGCGAGAGGCCATCGTGAAATCACTGTGTTCGTCCCTCAGTGGAGACAGAAGAACAATTCAAAGGTTCAAGGTGATGCTCATTTCTTGCTTTGATATCTCAGTGTGTGGCAGCAGTCTGTGCGTCATCACTTGGTTCTTTGTTTCTGTAGAAAGGCAATTCATGCTTGAACTCTCTGATCTGGGTTTACTCAAATACACTCCATCCAGAGAGGTTGAGGGCAAGAGAATCAACTCGTACGATGACCGGTAATTAAACATTTCATCTCATGTTTAGCTGAATATTTCTGAAGTGAAGCAGCACGAAGCAAATCATTCGCAGCTATGGTGTAAACTAAAACAGGAAACACATAGGAAATAAATCATCGGTGATTTCATTAGATAATGGCTGATTGTTTGTTAGATTCATGCTGGATCTGGCGCAGAAGACGAATGGAGTGATTGTGACTAATGACAACCTGAGAGACCTGGTGGACGAGTCGCCCGCGTGGAGAGACATCATAAAGAAAAGGTGGGCGTGCATGAAATGCATTATTAGTAATAATTAAGTATTGAATAAATTATATTTCCAGACATTTGCTCTTTGTCCCCCATCTTAGATAATTTTTACCTAATGTGTTTATTTTATGTGTAAATGAGGTTTTTATATTTGAAGCATACCTAAAGCACCTTAAATGATGCCTATGAATGCAGTTTACAATTTTTTTTGTGTGTAAATAGGCCTTAATATCTGTCATGTACTGATGAAGGTGTTGTTTCAGTTTGCTTCAGTACTTATTTGCCGGCGATCTTTTCATGTTACCTGACGATCCTTTGGGTCGCGGCGGACCTCATCTGAGAGACTTTCTACATAAACACAACAGGTACTACTAACATCTACACAACATCACACAGTCTGTAAAAATAGAGAATTATTATTACACATTAAAATAGCCTATTTCTATGGAAGCCCATTTCTGCCACTGAATAAAAAAATAAAAAAAGGATTTTGTGATGCAAACTCGCAATTCTGACTTTTTTTCAGCAACTCTGAGAAATAAAGTCAGTATTGTCTGATATAAAGTCCCAATTGTGAGAAAAAGTCAGAATTGCGAGATAAAAAATTGCAGTTGCAATTTATAAAGTCAGAATTGTGTGATTATAAACTCGCAATTCTGTGAACATATCAGTCTTTTTTTTCTCCTCAGAGCTGAACTTTATAACCTCGCAATTGTGAGTTTATATCTCACAGATATAGATACAAACTCGCAATTGCAAAAAAAAAAAAAAGTCAGAATTGTGAGATACAGAATTGCGAGTTTATATATTGCAATTCTGACTTTATTTCTTGCAATTGTGAGATTATATTACACAATTCTAAAAAGAAAATCAGTTTATGACGCAATTCTATGAAAAAAAAAGATGTAAACTCAAAATTGCAAGAAAGAAAAAAGTCAAAATTGTGACTTTATATCTTGCAAATTTTGAGAAATAAAAAGTCATAATTGCGTGATTATAAACTCACAATTCTGTGAACATATTTATTCTCCTCAGAGCTGGACTTTATAACCTTGTTTATATCTCACAATTCAGGAAAAAAAGTCAGAATTGTGAAATACAAACTCGCAATTGCAAGAAAAAAAAGTCAGAAAGTTTATATCTTGCAATTCTGACTTTATTTTTTGCAATTGTGAGATATCACACAATTCTGAGAAAAAAAATAAAAATAAGAATTCCAAGTTTATATGATGCAATTCAGTGAAAAAATTTTGAATTGCGAGATGTAAACTCACAATTGCGAGAAAAAAAGTTCACAACTGTGAGTTAAAAAGTCGTAATTGCAAAAAAAAATTGCGAGTTTATATCTTTTCATCAATTCTGACTTTATTTCTCGCAACTGTGAGATATCACACAATTCAGAGAAAAAAAATTAGATGACGCATTTCTGTGAAAACAAAAAGTCAGAATTGTGAGATAAAAAGTCACAATTATCCTTTTTATTTTTTTTATACAGTGGCGGAAACAGACTTCCATAGTTTTCTATGTGAATATATGTTAAAACTGTAATTTATTCCGGTGATGCAAAGCTAAATTTTAAACATGATCCTTCAGAAATCATTCTAATATTCTGATTTACTGCTCAAGAAACTTTCCTGATTGTCATCAATGTTAAAATCAGTTGTGCTGCTTACTATTTTTGTGGAAACTGTCATAGATTTCATTTTTCGAGATTTACAGAACAAAGAGAGCAGCATTTATTTTAAATAATAAAGACATTTATAACGTTACAAAATATTTCTACCACTTTGATCAACTGAATGTGTCCTTAATGAATAAAACTAACAATTTCTTTGCAACAAATAATTTCTCTGAAAATAAATCTTACTGGGATTTGTAAAAATACATGTTTTAACCTCCCAGTCTTGTTGTGTTTTTGCAGTAGTTTACCCATTCCCAGCAGTCACTCGTACGCAGGTGCGTCTGCGACCTTTCCTCCTGCATCTGCGGCGCAGCGTGCTCACACCGAAGTGCTGCAGTACAGAGACTGGACACCGGTGGGTCACGGCAGAAGTCAAGGGTCAGTCAGGGGTCAGAGAGATGAGGTCGAGGGGCGTCCGGAGGTCAGGGAGAGGACGGCAGAGGAGACGCTGAAGCTGCAGCAGAGTTTAGTGCAGATCTTTCCAGAACAAGAAAGCGTCATTATCATGATCCTGCAGTGTCACCCGGCCATCAGAGACGTCAACCGGCTCACCAACCTCATTCTGGAACAACAAGAATAAACATAGATGAGCAGAGGAGGAAAACAACAAATACCTAGGGGTCATTCTGTCAAATCAACCAAATTTATAAAAAATTCACTGGCTCAAATTTTTGATTTTGCTAAAAAAAAAAAAAATTGAGCAAAGATAGACATGCATACTGCTCTCCAAAGGCAAAATGCAGTAACTACGTCAACACTGAAACACCAGCTAGTCAAACATGGAACTTTGCCAAAAGACAAAACAGTTTTCACAAATTCCGTTTTAAGCCTTAACTCAATTTTGACCAAATGTGTAGTTACTGGGCTTTGCCTTTGGAGGGCAGTGTAGTGATGAAAGCCAAAATATTAAATGTCATGGATGAATATTTACTGAGTAATCCACTATTTTGTAGGATAGCAATTTTCACCATGGATTAAGAGTCAAGTTACGGGGGGTAAAATGACTTCAGAAAGATGGCAGCACCATGATGTTATTTTTACACAGAGTTTGGTAGCTCTATTTGTAAAATCTGTTGACGTTAGCAATCTTTGTTGCATTATGTGCCAATGGTGACCATTCAAAAATGGGGAAACAGCACTTTTTGCAGTTTCTCTCCAAAGTTTGCACGTCTGTATCTCAAGAAGTATTAAAGATATTCTAATGCCATTTTAGATGTTGGGTCTTAATAAACATTCCTTTATGCATCTTTATTTGTAATGAACTTTGAGATGTGGTTCCAGAGATATTGGAACTTCAATATGGCTCCAAGTCGTTAGTAAGTCGTTGAAATGTACACATTTTCAGTGGTCAAAAACCAAATGTGAGTCAGTTTGCAAAAAAAAAGATACTTATTTTCTTTTAAAGAGGAATGTCTGAAGAACAAATAATGTCAAAACAACTACATGGAACATACCAAATAAATTACATTTCTAAAAAATAAAATACTGGAATTAAATATCTTTAATACTTCTTGAGCTACAGGCATGCCAACTTGAGAGATAACATTAAAAAAATGCTGTTTCCCCATTTTTGAATGGTCACCATCGGGACATAATACAACAAAGATTGCTGAAGTCAACAGATTTTACTAATAGAGTTACTAATCTCTGTGTAAAAATATGATCATAATGCTGCCATCTCTCTAAAGTCTTTTTCCCCCCTTTGACTCGATTCTAAATTTATGGTTAAAATTGTCATTTTGACCTCCCTCTACAAAATAGTGGATTACTCAGTAAATATTCCTCAATGGCATTTAATATTTTGGCTTTCATCACTACACATGTCTAACTTTCTTCAGAATAAATATTAGCAAAATCAAAAAAAATTGAGCAAGGGACCTCTGTTGCAGTTGACAGGGAATGAGCCATAGCTTGGTTTGAATTGTGATAAAAAAAGAAACAAACTAAAGAATATTCCTGACAAAAAAAATCTATATATTCTTACGAATCTCAAAATATTTGACTTCCATCTGTCTGCTAATGTGTTTCCAATTTCAAACATAATTTATAAATTCTACAAGTGTGAATGATGACCATGCCTTCTTAACATTTTTAAACTACAGTTGTGCTTTTAGGAGTTTTTAATCTAAATTGTTAACACTCTGTGTTTTGTTGATGCTATTTATTTTCACATGCTCCTTTCTTAATGTAAGGATAATGAAAAGGTGACGAATGTTAGAGGCTTAATCAAGCAAAGAACGTGTCTTCATATGTCTTACTTTTATATTGTCTTCGTTTCTGTGTTTTTCTTTCAGGGAGGACGGATGTAAATGAGCAGCATATAATCCTGCATGTTTACATTTTGTATTTTTATACAGATGTTCATTAATGCGCTTTGTCCCTATTAAACTATGACATAAATCAGGCTGTCAGTGAATCTGTGTTGCAGGTAACCTAAATAAAACAGTCAAATCTAACCCTGTTGATTTAACCTGAGGAGTCATTCATTTGAGCATTCCCAGCAGAGGACGCTATACCTGCTGTACAACTTGTGCTGCTTATGCAGTCAGATATTTAAGGCAAAACACCACAGGTAAATAGGGTACAAAGAAGCAGTATATAATCACTATACTCTCCCATTTGATTGTTTACATTAGTAATTGCAATTATTTGCATTATGTTTAAATGTGCAAATGAAATGGATAAAGGCAGGTTCATAATTCTGGTTTGATTTTGCTGACATTAAAGTTAATGTTTTTATAGAGGGGATTTTGGATTTCTCTTTTTATCACACTGTAAATCAGAAAATACTGTTATCTGACTGAAATAAATGCATTTCATCATGTTTTTAGAAAAAAAAAAACTTAAAAAAAAAGAAACTGCTCTTTATGTCCTGTAACTGAAATCTACAGTCGTGGCCAAAAGTTTTGAGAATGACACAAATATTAGTTTTCACAAAGTTTGCTGCTAAACTGCTTTTTGTTTCAGTTGTTTCTGTGATGTACTGAAATATAATTGCAAGCACTTCATTTACATTTACATTTTACATTTATTCATTTAGCAGACGCTTTTATCCAAAGCGACTTACAATTGGGGATGCAACAAGTGATTCGTCCTAAGGAGGCAGGTCAACCTAGGAAGTGCTCAAAAATACCATATATCGGCATTGTTAGATAAGTACTGGATAGAAAGGGAAGATCAAGAAAAGAGAGAAGGTTTTTTTTTTTTTTTTTTTTTTTTTATTATTGAGTCAAATAGTGTCGAAAGAGATGGGTTTTCAGTAGTCGCTTGAAGGCAGTTAGGGAATGAGCATTCCGGATATGGGAGGGAAGGTCATTCCACCAGGCAGGACTATTGAACGAGAATGTTCTGGAAAGTGATTTCATGCCTCTCTGTGGTGGTACAACGAGGCGTCTTTCATTAGAGGATCTCAGAGATCTAGAGGGAGTGTAAATTCGTAGTAGTGAACGTAGGTAAGCAGGTGATGAGCCGGTGGCTGTCCTATATGCCAGCATCAGTGTCTTGAACTTAATGCGAGCCGTAACTGGTAGCCAGTGCAGGGATATGAAGAGAGGTGTGACATGGGCCTTTTTTGGTTCATTGAAGACCAGGCGTGCTGCTGCATTCTGAATCATTTGTAGAGGCCTGATTGTACATGCTGGAAGACCAGCTAGTAGAGCATTGCAGTAGTCCAGCCTGGAAATGACCAGGGCCTGGACGAGGAGTTGTGCAGCGTGCTCTGTTAGGAAGGGCCTGATCTTTCTGATGTTGTGCAGTGCAAACCTGCAAGATCGAGCAGTTTTAGCTATGTGGTCTTTAAAAGTCAATTGGTCATCAAACATTACACCAAGATTTCTGGCTGAAATTGAAGGGGTAACTGTTGATGCAGGGGCGGATCTAGAAAATTATTCATGGGGTGGCAAGGGGTGGCATGAAAATTATGAGGGGTGGCAACACTGAAGCAAGCATCCTTGCATGTTTTTTTGTGGATTCAAGGAACGCTATTCTTATTCGGTGTATACACCAGGGTGCACTCTTTTACATTGTCCTATAAAAATTAAATAAAAGCTGATGTGTGATTGACTTGAACCTGATATCTGGCTTGGAAAGTTAGATTTAATTAGATGGTATGGTATATTTAACTTCTCTTTACTGAGTTATATGCAAACCTGTAGCAAGTCTATGCCAAGTTTAATTTACAAAGCATGACAAACAATGCAGACTGCATATGGATACAAAGTCTCAGTGGATCAAGTTTCCTTAAGTAAAAAACACATAATAAATATAAAGAAACCACATTTAAATCACCAACAAATATCTTCAAAATGAATAAAATAAATCACAGTATTCAGTGCAACAAGAGCAACAAAATGACATTTTAAAGTATTCAAATATCTTGGAGGAGACATGAAAACAAATTCAATAATTTTAGTGCAAGTAAAGCAACAAAAGTCCCTTAAGTCCAAGTATCTCTTCTTTTTTTTAACAAACCAACAAATTTGCATGGACCGAAAACTAAATAACAAGGTTATGACCAACAGTTTATTTAACCATTCACAAGTCAAATTCAAGCACTTTCAAGGTGCATTTTCAAGATTTTCCAGCACTGTGTTAAAACAGATGTTATTGTGCTATTAAAAAACAACTGTCTGGATTGCATATAACATGCCTAATATTAATAGCCAACATACAGTATACAAATTAATTTAAAATATTTAATTAATATAATTTACAGAGTATCTCCAGTATTTTTATTTTTATTTTTGTATTTTTTAAGACCTGCACAAATAAAAGTAATACTGAATGAGTGGGGTAGGGCAATGTCTATGGTAACATATTAATGACTGGTATAAAATGTCTGTAAAAAAAATTATACTAAACTAAAATTCTAAAACTTGTAGTTCAAAAACGTTTTTCACAAATACATTTCACATTTTAGCCTAAAAGTACTAAAAGGTAGTCAAAAAGAAGCTATAAAATTAATTATAACATTAATTCATCTAGCCCAAATAAAAAAGACAATATTTTTAAATATAGAAAATCAGATAGAAGTCTAATAGCAATCAAAAAAAATTTAATACACAAACAAACAAATATGAAGGATTTTTTTTTTTTTTTTTTTCACTATTTACAGTGCATCTGCAGAATTTTTAAATATCTATTTAGGGCAATGTATGACCCTTTTTAAGAGCTGCACATGTAAAATGAACACAGTATGAGTGGGGTTGGACAATGTAACATACTGTATTAAGCCATAAAATGACATGACTTATAATTCAGATTTTCACAAAAACAAAACGTCTTATACAATGGCATTTCAGCCTTTATACCATTAAAAGGGATAAATCAAGTAGATAATTGATTATATCTTAATTAGTCTTAATTGTTTCGATTTTTAGAAAGCACATTAATTTGTTTCACATTTACAACTCTATGTGTTTGTTGCATAAAAACGTGGGTCGATATTTGCAATAATCTGACTATAAACATCTGAAAATTTGCAAATTGACATCAGTGCCGCGTTTTGACTTTTTTGAAACATGCAGCGCGCATATTTATTCAATGACATCATTGCCTTTTGAAGTTTTATCCAGCTCTATCGCGATTCTCGTCTTTCCGTCCCCAACTGAGACCTCTTAAAATTATATTTAAGCATTTTCTTATTCTATTTAATGTATTTAAAAGTTTTTAAGGCCTTAAATTTGATACAACTAAATTGAGGAGTTTAGAACCCGCAGGAGCCCTCTACTTTATGATAGTCCGTCGGGGAGGCCGGTGAAACATTTTGGTAGCCCGACAGGAAAACACAATAGCCCCGGGACGTCGGGCTGGCGATTTTGCAAGCCCTCACTACTAATTTTAAAAATAATTCGTATTTGTCGTTTTCAAGCCATCGCGGACTGATGCGACAACCTCCCGGCATGTTTTCGCTTGATCGCTTGGCATCTGACTAGCTTTCCAGCTGTCCGTCCTTGGTTTCCAGGGCGACGCTGATAGATGATTGGGACGCACGCTATTTTTATCTCATCAAAATACAGAGTCGCTGCTGTAAATCGGTCGAGGAAACTCTTTTATTTTTAGAACACTAGGACAGTGCTGGGGTGGCAAATGGGGTCAAATGGCCACCCCGTGCCACCCCGGTAGATCCGCCCCTGTGTTGATGAACCTAACTGGATTGAGAAGTCATGTTGTAGAGTCGGCGTGGCAGGGAAAACAAGGAGCTCAGTCTTTGCTAGATTGAGCTGGAGATGGTGTTCCTTCATCCATGCAGAGATATCCGCCAGGCAGCCTGAGATTCGTGCAGCTACCGATGGATCATCTGGTTTGAATGAGAGATAGAGCTGTGTGTCATCA
The DNA here is from genome assembly GCF_049309525.1 of Garra rufa. Taxonomy (NCBI): domain Eukaryota; kingdom Metazoa; phylum Chordata; class Actinopteri; order Cypriniformes; family Cyprinidae; genus Garra; species Garra rufa. The sequence continues at coordinate 65,009,729 of NC_133363.1, forward strand.
GCATAGCAATGGTAGGAGAAGCCATGTGCTTGTATGATGGGGCCTAGAGATGTAGTGTATATGGAGAAGAGGAGGGGTCCAAGAACTGATCCCTGAGGAACCCCAGTAACCAGTTGTTGAGTTTTGGATACCTCACCACCCCAGGCCACCCTGAAAGACCTACCAGTGAGGTAGGATTTGAACCAGTGAAGTGAAGTTCCTGTGATGCCCAGCGATGAGAGGGTGGACAAAAGGATCTGATGATTCACTGTGTCGAAAGCAGCAGATAGGTCCAGCAAAATGAGTACCGATGATTTGGAATCAGCTTTTGCAATCCGTAAGGCTTCAGTGACAGACAGTAGAGCAGTCTCAGTTGAATGGCCACTCCTGAAGCCTGACTGGTTGGTATCCAATAGATTGTTCTGCGCAAGAAATAAAGATAGCTGGTTGAAAACAGCTCGTTCCAGCGTTTTTGCTATGAATGGAAGGAGAGAGACAGGTCTGTAGTTGTCTACAAGTGAAGTGTTAACAGTAGGTTTTTTGAGCAGCGGGGTTACCCGGGCCTGCTTAAATGTAGTAGGGAAGGTGCCTGTGAGAAGAGATGAGTTGATGATGTGTGTGAGCGCCGGTAGGATTGTGGGAGAGATTGCTTGGAGAAAGTGCGAGGGGATAGGATCTAAAGGACATGTCGTCGGATGGCTGGAGAGGAGAAGTTTGCTAACTTCAGCCTCAGAGTGGGGACTGAAGGAGAAGAGGGGAGTTCCAGATGCGGGTGTGATCAATTTTAGTTCCTGTATGTGTGGAGCTGAGAACTGATTGCTGATAGATGCAGTTTTGTCTGTGAAGAATGTGGCGAAGTCCTCAGCTGTTATAGTAGTGGTGGGAGGTGGTGGAGGGGGGCAAAGCAGTGAATTGAAAGTTTTGAAGAGGTTTCGTGTGTCTGGAGCATTGTTGATCTTATTGTGGAAGTATGAAGATTTGGCAGTGTGGACTTGGGTAGAGAATGATGACAGCAGAGACTGATACATACTCAAGTCAGACGGATCCTTAGATTTGTGCCATTTCCTCTCAGCTGCCCTAAGTTTGGAGCGCTGCTCACGAAGAACCTCGGATAACCAAGGGTTTGAGGGAGCAGCCCGTGCTGGCCTGGAGGAGAGAGGGCAAATATCATCTAGACAAGTCGTGAGAGTCGAGCACAGGGTGTCCGTTGCTGTATTAGTATCCAGGGATGAGAAGTGGGTTTGAGAGGGAAGAGAGGAGGATACTAGAGACGAAAGGCGGGAAGGTGAGAGAGAGCGTAGGTTTCGTCTAAAAGTAACAGGTAGAGGGGTTGGTGGTGCACAGGTAGCTTGATGTAGGTCGAATGTAATGAAGAAGTGGTCAGAGATGTGTAAGGGTTTGACTGCTATGTTATCTGTAGTACAGTTACTTCATACGTTTCAAAGGTTTTTATTGGCAATTACATGACATTTATGCAAAGAGTCAGTATTTGCAGTGTTGGCCCTTCTTTTTCAGGACCTCTGCAATTGGACTGGGCATGCTCTCAATCAACTTCTGGGCCAAATCCTGACTGATAGCAACCCATTCTTTCAGAATCACTTCTTGGAGTTTGTCAGAATTTGTGGGTTTTTGTTTGTCCACCCACCTCTTGAGGATTGACCACAAGTTCTCAATGGGATTAAGATCTGGGGAGTTTCCAGGCCATGGTCCCAAAATTTCAACGTTTTGGTCCCCGAGCCACTTAGTTATCACTTTTGCCTTATGGCACGGTGCTCCATCGTGCTGGAAAATGCATTGTTCTTCACCAAACTGTTGTTGGATTGTTGGAAGAAGTTGCTGTTGGAGGGTGTTTTGGTACCATTCTTTATTCATGGCTGTGTTTTTGGGCAAAATTGTGAGTGAGCCCACTCCCTTGGATGAGAAGCAACCCCACACATGAATGGTCTCAGGATGCTTTACTGTTGGCATGACACAGGACTGATGGTAGCGCTCACCTTTTCTTCTCCGGACAAGCCTTTTTCCAGATGCCCCAAACAATCGGAAAGAGGCTTCATCAGAGAATATGACTTTGCCCCAGTCCTCAGCAGTCCATTCGCCATACTTTTTGCAGAAGATCAATCTGTCCCTGATGGTTTTTTTTGGAGAGAAGTGGCTTCTTTGCCATCTTCCAAAAGTCTTGTCCTCACTCTGTGTTCAGATGCGCTCACATCTGCCTACTGCCATTCCTGAGCAAGCTCTGCACTGGTGGCACTCCGATCCCGCAGCTGAATCCTCTTTAGGAGACCATCCTGGCCCTTGCTGGACTTTCTTGGACGCCCTGAAGCCTTCTTAACAAGAATTGAACCTCTTTCCTTGAAGTTCTTGATGATCCTATAAATTGTTGATTTAGGTGCAATCTTAGTAGCCACAATATCCTTGCCTGTGAAGCCATTTTTATGCAACGCAATGATGGCTGCACGCGTTTCTTTGCAGGTCACCATGGTTAACAATGGAAGAACAATGATTTCAAGCATCACCCTCCTTTTAACATGTCAAGTCTGCCATTCTAACCCAATCAGCCTGACATAATGATCTCCAGCCTTGTGCTCGTCAACATTCTCACCTGAGTTAACAAGACGATTACTGAAATGATCTCAGCAGGTCCTTAAATGACATCAATGAAATGCAGTGGAAAGTTTTTTCCAGAATTTAAGTTAATTTTCATGGCAAAGAAGGACTATGCAATTCATCTGATCACTCTTCATAACATTCTGGAGTATATGCAAATTGCTATTATAAAAACTTAAGCAGCAACTTATCCAATTTCCAATATTTACGTAATTCTCAAAACTTTTGGCCACGACTGTACATACGCAAATAAATAAAATTCAGTTTGAAAAGGTCACTGCATCTTTCCACTTTTGTTCATGCATTATCTGCACGTTTTCCTGTTTTGTTGAAATTGCATATGGACGATCAGATGAAAACAGTTCATTGATGCCATTATAAGTAATCCACACAGATACAGTTGTTAAGCAAGCTATGAGTAAACTAATACAGCTGTGAAACACTAACTAAATGTCCAGATGACCAAAAGAACCACAAGCTGCTCCTGAAACGTTTCTCAGGTTGTTTTTTAATAAAGTACAAAAATATGATATACAAATCATTATACTGTATGTAATTTCTGAAGTGTTTAGCTGTGATCTGATCAGCTCAGCTGACATACTTTGAATGTTATTTTCCATGCACATCAACCATGATCTCACATACAACAAAGACTCAAAACATGGACTTTATAAAGAGGAAAGATCACACCCAGTTTTTCCTGTCGCTGTTGTATTTGTGCATCTGCCATCATGAGGAATAAATTCATTTGTTGTTATCAGCTGAGTGTCACTGGTGTTGGAAATATTATCTTTCATCTGTCTTTTCAAATATGATTTACAAATCAAATATGCAAACGTGACACTAACACCAGAGAACAGATGTAAATAAAGCTGCCTCCAGACATCTCGTGAATACAAGGCCTAATGTGAAAACTGAAGATTAGCAAATCTGAAATAAAATGAACAGCATATTGCAAAGTCAGCAATTGTTCAGAAACAGCAAAATAATGAATGAATGTTGTTGATAATTGCCACAATTGTCGTCGATCTATAATCATTTCATAGAGCTCTTGAATCTGGTTTCTGGGTGTGAATGCATCTGTAGGCTACTTCATGTCCCAGACTGAAGCTCTCTAAGCAAATGCTGGACATTTTGTAACTCTTAAACAAACTCTAGTCTGTTTGAATGAAGATTTCTTTAACCAACATCATGACAGAAAACAAGCACATCTGACGTTTGTTCTGTACTTGGGCTTCTTATTAACAAAATGCACAAATTATAGGCAGATCTACAAATAATATTAAATCTGGTCCCATGGACCCCCATACTAAAATTTAAAAAGGCAGCTACATATTTTCAAAGAAAAACAAGAAATGAATACCAATATGTAATCTAATATTTGGCAAAATTAAACATTTTAATGAAGCATTACATTGATAGTCTCATTTTTCTTAAAGGGATAAAAGTGATAGTTCAAACAAAACCAATTCTTTTATCATGCACCCTATTTTTAAGTAAAACAAATGACTTTTATTCTTCTGTGAAACGTGTAAGATCACATAGTGGAGGTCAATGAGGTCCAATAGTTGGTTCCCAATGTTCTTCAAAAACAAATGAATCAATAATCATGCAATTTAGAAGTCACACAATGTTCACAGTCTCACTTTGAATCTTATTTTCAATGTAAAACAGATGCTCACTATCAAACACTTTAAAACAGGGAATGACAGACTTAATAAACGGAAACCACAGAAATATCCCACACAAGCGTTCTTGTCTCTGAATAGAGCTGTTGATTTGTGCATCTGTGTGATCGTTTGCTGGCGTGTCGTCATGAGGACTGATTTCATCTATATGTTTCTATCAGGTGAGTTTCTTTTAAAAATAGCTTAAAATTGAAAATTTATTTTGAAAAGGTCTTTAAGGCGATTGTTTAATTTTGAAGCTGAAATGTTTGTATCTTTCTCTGTTCTTCAGCTCTGATGCGTGTGACGTTCTCGCAGCTTCATGATTATATCTTTGTGTCCGAGATGGCGAACTGGACAACTGCGCAGACATACTGCAGACAGCATTACATTGATCTGGCCACCGTTAACAACCAGCAAGACAATGACAATCTGCTAAAATTAACAGGATTCACAACCGTTTGGATCGGACTCCATCGGACTTCAGGTAGTACTCCTTTAATCTGGTCGGATGGGAGCAACTCCACATACTCAAACTGGGAACCTGGACAACCCAACAATTATGCAAACACTCAGTGGTGTGTTCATATTCTCAATCAGCTCTGGAATGACTCACAATGTAGATTTGTCAGTCCTTTTGTGTGTTATCTTGGTAAGTTCATTTCATCTTAATATACATTCCCAATTTTATTTCTTAATGAATGATTTAAGAAATAGCTCACCCCCAAAATAAAGATTTGCTGAAAATCATCAGGGCCCGTATTCACAAAACATTTTATCTTATCACTAAAAGTTGTCCTAAATAGCAGTAAAAGTTTATATCGTAGAGTTTTCCTTAAAACCTATTCACAAAGCTGCTGAGACAAACTTTTACTACGGAATACAGAAAAGTCTTAAAGGATTAGTTCACTTTCAGAACAACAATGCACAGATAATGTACTCACCCCCCTGTCATCCAAGATGTTCATGTCTTTTTTTCCTGAGTCGTGAAGAATTTATTTATTTATTTATTTATTTTTTTGAGGAAAACATTTCAGGATTTCTCTCTTTATAATGGATATGGATGGAGCTAAATGCAGCTTCAAAAGGCTCTAAATCGATCAAAGTCGAGGAGGAAGGGTCTTATCTAGCGAAACAATCGGTTATTTTCTAAACAAATTGACAATTTATATACTTTTTAACCTCAAATGCTCGTCTTGTCTCGTAGTCGATGTGTAGTCAGTATAATCCGAGTCAATGCAGTTAGGGTACATCTAAAAACTCCCATCTCGTTTATGTCTTCAATGTCAAAATCGTCCTACAATGCCGTTTTTAACTTTTTTTTTGTAAAGGGAGTTTGAGTTTCTTTGTATGTTCACTTAGTAAACACTATGTCGGCACTTTTGCAGCGATCTAAGGCGATTTTGAAGTTAGGGAAGAAAACGAGATGGGAGTTTTTAGACGCACCCTAACTGTATTGACCCGAATCACACAGGCTGCGTTCGAAACCGCATACTCAATTTCAATACTTAATTTCAATAAGTACTTACTTCACGAGCACTAAAAGAGTGAGTACTCTACAGCCAAATCTCGTTGAGTATGAATGGGATCTGCACGTCTTCCGCCATGTTGACGTTATCATGTGACCAACATTTTTTTTTTCTATTTTTTTCATTCTTAAAGAAACAATTTTTGTTATGAAAACCCAAATTCTTTATTTTTTGAACAAGCTCTTTCTTGTTTTATGTTCAAAATTGTTTATCCACACGCAAAACTGGCTTAAATTCTTGTTGAATTTCTCTTTTCATCCCTGAGGCTTATCAATAACAAAAATAAAAATCCAAAAATCCACAGATTATTCAGAGATATTTAATCATATTTCCTGCATATAATCGCATACTATGATGTAAGCAAGCCTAATAGTTATGTTTTTAGTTTTTCTCGTTATGATTAATGTTAAAGTTAATTGTTAACTTTAACTAATTGTTAAAGATAAATACCATATTTCCCTGTGCTTGTAATTGTAAGTTCTGTAGTAATAATAATAAAAAGAAAATAAGTACAACAGGTGCTCAAACACCTCATAGCGACCCTACCTAGTACATCTTCCTCCATGTTTGCAATATCTGCACAAAGGAGACGTGGATCAGCTGCTCGAAGATCTTGTGTTTGGAGAAGACAGTTTACACTCAAAAAATGTAAGTATTACTGCTTAGAAATTTCAGATTACCTCAGAATGCACTGAGCAATAATAATGATAAATGCTGACCTATAATTAATTATATTTTTCAGTAAAACAAGCATAATGTTTTATTTTCCAATCAGCCACAGACTTCACATGCGCTGCGCATAGGAGACAAGATGAGCATTTGAGGTTAAAAAGTATATAAATTGTCAATTTGTTTAGAAAATAACCGATCATTTTGCTAGATAAGACCCTTCCTCCTCGACTTTGATCGATTTAGAGCCTTTTGAAGCTGCATTTAGCTCGATTTCTACAAATGCGAAAAACGCAGAAAATCGAACCAGATTCGATTTTTTTTTTATGACGGACTAAATTCAGTGTGTGATTAACACAATGTGAGGTCGTTTTTTTAACGTGCGAAAGTTTCGGACAGAAATTTCCTTTATTAACTATTTAGGGTAAATTCAGGTTGATTGGGACACATTTTGTAATTGAAATTACTTGGAAAAATTGTCCCAATAAATCCATCAAGTTACTTTTTTCTGAACAAGAAATGGTGAAGTTCACGTAGTTGAATTTTCATTTTATTCTTGGTTTATGCTTAATTCTTGTTTCTCACAGAGAGGAGAAAGAGAAAGACTGTGAGAGTGGAGTTGAAATCGAGTCAAAATCTGAACGATCCCAAAGTGATGAACGAGATTTTAGCAAAGGTGGATCTCACGCACAACATCAACGAGAAACTCTCTTTAGCACTGCCATTACAACAAGAAAATACATCGCTACGATCACACTAATGTCTGTTTGTGTTCTTCAGATGGAGCAGGTACTGAAGGAGAAGGGCTTGGAAGAACATGCTAAACTGTCATGGGTAAACCAATCCGATGGGAATGTCTTCCAAAAGAAGGAAAAGAAGAGATACGCCACTGAGCAGACTTGCCTGACAAAGGACCATCAATAAAAATGTATAACCTTCTTTGATAAACTGTTAGCATGCTGTTCATATTCACTAATTGTTATTTACAGAGTGAATTCTAAGTCTATCGCTATTTATCTTCATGTCCCGATTATTTCCAGGAGTGTCTTGTTAAATTATAAACTCTTGTGTATCTACAATAAGTGTGTAAAAATGCTTATTCTGCATTATTTTCTGAATTATGTCTGTGAAATCATCTGGAATTATTAGTTTTGAACAGATCAAATTTGAAAGCTTAACTACTGACAAAAACAAAGATCATTGTAGTTCACGTAAGCGCATTAAAAAGTCTATTTATGTATTCAATGTATATTCAGTTCTTATAAATAACTTATTACCAGTTGATCAAACTGTGTAGGCCTATAGAATGTACATTTATAGTCTATCAATGTATCTCTTATTGGACCTTAAACCAATGGAACAAAAATAAAAAGTGATTATTCTTACAACAATTTTGTCATCTGGCTGCAAAAAAGTCATTTGATATTAAACTAAAATTGGTAACTGGTCGTTTTTTAGTCTGACACTCTTAACTAAATAAATGTGAAGCTAATAAAATTAAACAGTTTACCACAAGAGGAAAAAAATAATTCCTCTTTACATAAATCAGTGGCTCGTGATCAATAACAGCCATGTGTTAGCACCAGGGGTCCGTTCTTCGCTAACTAAGTTAGCTGGATTTGATTGTTGACGATTTTGCGTGATCTTGGATCGCTCGGTTCTTCGAAGCTCATCCGGGACTTGCTGTCATAGCAACAGGTGCGCAAGCTTAAACCTGCTCTGGAGCAGGTTTATTTCATGTAAACAGGATTTAGGCTGCGCTCCTGGCGGGTTATGATTGGTTGAAATGGCGAAGTCACATCTGATTGGTTAAAGAGCACGACTGACGCGGACTGACTCACGTGGGGGAAAAAAAGTATCTTGCAAGAAAGTATATATATATATATATATATATATATATATATATATATATATATATATATATACTACCGTTCAAAAGTTTGGGGTCAGTACATTTTTATTGTTTTTTTGTTTGTTTTTTTAAGAAATTAATACTTTTATTCACCAAGGATGTATTAAGTTAATAATTAAAAAATTATTAAAAATTAATAATAAATAATTTACATTTAAATTAAATTTAAAATTTTTTATATATATATCACAGGTTCCAAAAAATATTTGGCAGCACAACTGTTGATATTATCCAACATTGATCATTCTAATAATAAATCAGCATATTAGAATGATTTCTGAAGGATCATGTGACACTTAAGACTGGAGTAACAGCTGATAAAAATTCAGCTTTTCATCACAGGAATAAATTATATTTTAAAGTATGTTAAAATAATAATAAAAAAAAAACATTATATTGTAAAAACAATTCGCAATATTACTGTTTTTTCTGTATTTTTAATCAAATAAATGCAGTCTTGATGAGTCGAAGAGACTTCTTTAAAGACTATTACAAGTCTTTCTGACCCCAAACATTTAAACGGTAGTGTATAAAAAAAAAATATATAAATAAAATAACATATCAAGGAAATAACATGTAACATGGGCAGCATTAACGCATTTAATTTGTTCACTACTTTTTGCCAGCCCTCTCTCCTTGCTTTTCCAGCCTTTGCAGTTTTCCCTTGCGTTTTAATTAAACTCTGAAACTCCTGAAAACCCTTAATCAAGAGTTCTTGCTCTGCTGCAGAAAAATACTGAGCGCGCTCCTTCGTCATGTTCGCCGACCAATCAAAGCGTTGCCGATCAATGTTTCTACTATCGATACGTAGCCCCTTTTAAGCCACCCAGTGATTTCAAATAACTTCATCCAGCTATACTAATCATCAACAACAGGTGCGTTCGGAGAACCGGAATAGCGAGCTCATAGTTAGCGCGATGATTTGATCTTGGATGTGTCATTTGATCTTGGATGTAGTAAGCGAGGTATGAAGAACGGACCCCAGTTCATCGACTAAAACTACAAACAGGTCAAAAACAAATAACTAATGTACATCAGACATCATGCCTGAACCTCCACAAGTTCACCAACAGAGGTCACAATGACATTAGAAACAGAATGAAGCAACACCACATCAAAATGGTTTAGAGCAGGGGTCCCCAAACTTTTTTTCTGAGAGAGCCACATAATTTTCTTTTCTTTAATGGAGGGCCAGTCAGTTTATAAAAGAAAATACCATGGGACGGACTGATTACTAGTATTATTATTATTTTATTATGATTTTACCTGTGTGTATTCTACCTTTTAATGCTAGAATAGTTTATTTTGTTATCAGAATCAGAATCAGAATCAGAATCAGAATGAGCTTTATTGCCAGGTATGTTTGCACATACTAGGAATTTGTTTTTGTGACAGAGCTCCACAGTGCTACAGAATGACAGTGACAAGACGATACATATTATAAAAAGAACAATATAGAGGTATACAAGACAGACAATGTGCAAAAATAGCAAAGACATTTGAATGGAAGTAAGTATGTGCTTTAAATAAATAACGGAAAAATGAATAAAGAATGTATAGTGTTGTATGTTCCACGATCAAGTGTTCATGAGATGGATTGCCTGAGGAAAGAAACTGTTTCGGTGTCTGGTCGTTCTAGTGCTCAGTGCTCTGTAGCGCCGACCGGATGGTAACAGTTCAAAAAGTGAGTGTGCTGGATGTGAGGGGTCCAGAGTAATTTTGGCAGCCCTTTTTCGTACTCTGGATAAGTACAGATCTTGAAGGGTAGGGAGGGTTGTACCAATGATTCGCTCAGCAGTCCGGACTATCCGACGTAGTCTTCTGAGATCAGAATTTGTAGCTGAGCTGAACCAGATGGTAATTGAAGTGCAGAGGACGGATTCAATGATGGCAGAGTAAAACTGTTTCAGCAGTTCCTGTGGCAGGTTGAGTTTCCTCAGCTGGCGGAGGAAGTACAGTCTCTGCTGGGCCTTTTTCACAATGGAGTCTATGTGAATGTCCCACTTCAGGTCCTGAGAGATGGTATTTCCAAGGAACCTGAATGACTCCACTGTGTTTACAGTGCTGTTCATGATGGTGAGTGGGGGGAGAGCAGGGGGGGTTTTCCTGAAGTCTATGATCATCTCCACAGTTTTGAGCGTGTTGAGCTCCAGGTTGTTATGACTGCACCAGACAGCCAGCTCTTTTACCTCCTGTCTGTAAGCAGACTCGTCACCGTCCTGAATGAGGCCAATAAGTGTGGTGTCGTCTGCAAACTTCAGGAGCTTGACAGAGGGGTCTTTGGAGGTACAGTCATTTGTATACAGGGAGAAGAGCAGTGGGGAGAGGACACAACCCTGAGGGGCGCCAGTGCTGATAGTACGGGTGCTGGATGAGAATTTTCCCAGCCTCACTAGCTGCTGCCTGTCTGTCAGGAAGCTGTTGATCCACTGACAGACTGATGTGGGCACAGAGAGCTGAGTTAGTTTGGGCAGGAGGAGGTTTGGGATGATAGTGTTGAAGGCTGAACTGAAGTCCACAAACAGGATCCTCGCGTAAGTCCCTGATTTGTCCAGATGCTGCAGTATGAAATGTAGACTCATGTTCACTGCATCATCTACAGACCTGTTTGCACGATAAGCAAACTGCAGGGGGTCCAGTGAGGGTCTGGTGATGTCCTTCAGATAAGCCAGAACCAGTTTCTCAAACGACTTCATGACGACAGATGTTAGCGCCACAGGTCTGTAGTCGTTAAGTCCTGTTATTTTGGGTTTCTTTGGAATGGGGATGATTTCCGAGCGTTTCAGAGAGGCGGGGACTTCACACAACTCCAAAGACCTATTGAAGATCTGTGAGAAAATGGGTGCCAGCTGATCTGCACAGGTTTTCAGACAGGCTGGTGTGACACCGTCAGGGCCTGGTGCCTTTCTTCTTTTGTTCTTTTTGAAGACCTTGCGTACCTCATCTTCGCTGATTTGAATGGGTGTTGCAGGAGTGGGGGAGAGGGGTGATGTTGGAGGTGTGAATGGTGTCTTTTCAAACCGACAATAGAACTCGTTCAGATCGTCTGCCAGTTGCTGATTCTGCAAAGTGCTGGGGGATGATGTCTTGTAATTGGTGATGTGTTTTAGACCTTTCCACACTGATGAAGAGTCACTGGAATGAAATTGGTTCCTTATCTTTTCGGAATAATTTCTCTTTGCCACTTTGATCTCCTTTTCCAGTGTGTATTTGGCCTCTTTATACAAGACTTTGTCCCCTTTCCTGTAAGCATCATCTTTGACATGATGAAGCTGTCTGAGTTTTGCAGTGAACCATGGTTTGTCGTTGTTGTAAGTTAAGCGAGTCCTGGTAGGAATGCATAAATCCTCACAGAAACTGATATATGAAGTAACAGTCTCTGTAAGCTCGTCCAGATCAGTAGCAGCAGCTTCAAAAACACTCCAATCAGTACATTCGAAACAGGCTTGTAAAGCCCGCTCTGTTTCGTTGGTCCATCTCTTTACAGACTTTGCTACAGGTTTAGCAGCTTTAAGTTGTTGCCTGTAGGTTGGTATAAGATGAACCAGACAGTGATCAGAAAGTCCCAAAGCTGCCCGTGAGACAGAGTGATATGCATTCCTTATTGTGGTGTAACAGTGGTCCAATATATTTCTATCTCTGGTCGGACATGTGACGTGCTGTCTGTATTTTGGAAGTTCACGGGAGAGATTTGCTCTATTAAAATCCCCAAGAATGATTAAAACAGAGTCCGGGTGTTGTTGTTCTGTCTCTGTGATGTGATCAGCGAGTTTCTGTAAAGCCAGGCTCACGTGCGCTTGCGGTGGAATGTACACACTCACGAGAATGAACGAGCAAAACTCTCGCGGCGAATAGAACGGCTTACAGTTTATGAAAAGCGCTTCAACATCAGAACAGCATATTTTCTTTAACACTGTTACATCTGTACACCACCTCTCATTGATGTAAAAGCACGTCCCGCCGCCGCGCGATTTCCCCGTCGATTCTGCGTCGCGGTCTCCTCTGAACAGCTGATATCCCGGGAGATGAATCGCGCTGTCCGTTATAGCCGCGTTCAGCCAGGTTTCCGTGAAACACAGAGCAGCAGAGTGTGAGAAGTCCTTATTTGTCCGGGAGAGCAGAAGGAGTTCGTCCGTTTTGTTTATGCACCACACAGACAAATTATCATTTCTTTTCAAAAGAGATACCAGTGCATCTCAATAAATTAGAATTTTCATTTATTTCAGTAATTCAACTCAAATTGTGAAACTTGTGTATTAAATCAATTTAATGCACACAGACTGAAGTAGTTTAAGTCTTTGCTTCTTTTAATAGTGATGATTTGGCTCACATTTAACAAAAACCCACCAATTCACAATCTCAACAAATTAGAATATGGTAACACACTAATCAGATTATCAACTCAAAACACCCACAAAGGTTTCCTGAGCCGTCAAAATGGTCTCCCAGTTTGGTTCACTAGGCTACACAATCATGGGGAAGATTGCTGATCTGACAGTTGTCCAGAAGACAAGCATTGACACCCTTCACAAGGGTTCAATGTACAAACATTCATTGCCAAAGAAGCTGGCTGTTCACAGAGTGCTGCATCCAAGCATGTTAACAGAAAGTTGAGTGGAAGTGTAGAACAAAAAGATGCACAACCAACCGAGAGAACGGTCTCACAGTCTTGAGAGGCTTGTCTAGCAAAATTGATTCAAGAATCCACTGTGTTTTTTGAATCACACGTCAAACTCTGCCTTCATCATTTTCAGTACTTCCACAGACTTTTCAACTGGGAATGGGGCCACTGGTTTCTCAGCTGAAAAACTTTGGGTAACTGGGAGGTGAGTGAAGTCTTGCTTTTGCACTTGTCCCACAAGCAGTGCTAGTTTCACCTCAAATGCTATTGAGTCATTTTGTCATCGCTCTGAATTTTCTAGCTGGCTCGCATATTACCTGTTCGATTGCAATAGGACCTCCTCACCCACCAAAGTTTAAAGCAGCCAAACAAACTTACCTACATTAGATAACGAGACAGCAGAGTTCGCGATACTGAAAAATAATTTTTAAAAAGTGAACATTCCAATTGGTGTAATATAAACAGTTGGAAAAGCCCCCAAAATTGTTACATACCTCCCCTGTCTAGGGTCAGGGAGGAAGTAACTAAAAAAAATTACTGGTGAAATCTCAAAAAAACTTTTAATAGGCCAGCAAGAACTCTTTTCTCCTGTTCCAGCACTCTACACATCACACAATATTTTTGCTACCACTCAAGAAATTTGGTTTATTTGAACAAATTCAAATAAAAAGGTACAAAGAGGGGAGCAAAAATAGATTCAGGAGGAGACCAGGCCAAAACAAGAAACATAAAAGGTCTAACTTAAGTACTTTCTAAGGTTGGCTAGTCTTAGCTGGTTTTAAGCTGGAAGTAGCTGGTTTTAGCTGGTGGTATCCCAGCCTGACCAGCTAAGACCAGCCTGGCAAGGGCTGGAAAAGTGAAAACCCCGCTAAAACCAGCCAGCCTTTCAGCTATGACCAGCTAAAACCAGGCTCAGCCTCAGAAGACATTCAAGGCTAAAACAAAAGGGGACCTCTCCACACAAAACTTCCAGCTTTATCCACCAGCTCTCCTTCCAGCAGCCAATCAGAGTAAGCCAGTAGCTGATGGCAATTAGGACCAGCTGATCTTCATTAAGCTTTGCTGGTAGGGAGAAGAGAGAGAGAAACAAAACACCACGCACAGCCACAAACAAATGGTATCAGTTGTAATAATACTACACAACTATAAGAACAAAATAAACCTGGAGGTAGGCAGGTGATGAGCCGGTGACTGTCCTATATGCCAGCATCAGTGTCTTGAATTTGATGCGTGCTGTAACCGGTAGCCAGTGCACAGAAATGAAGAGGGGTGTGACATGGGCCTTTTTGGGCTCATTGAAGACCAGTCGTGCTGCTGCATTCTGAATCATTTGTAGAGGTTTGATTGGACATGCCTGAAGACCGGCTAAAAGAGCATTGCAGTAGTCCAGCCTGGAAATGACCAGGGCCTGAACGAGGAGTTGTGTAGCATGCTCTGTTAGGAAGGGCCTGATCTTTCTGATGTTGTGCAATGCAAACTTGCAAGATCGAGCAGTCTTAGCTATGTGGTCTTTAAAAGTCAATTGGTCGTCAAAGATTACACCCAGATTTCTGGCTGAAGTCGATGGGGTAATTGTTGATGAACCTAACTGGATGGAGAAGTCATGTTGTAAAGATGCAGTGGCAGGAGAGATAAGGAGTCTTTGCCAGATTGAGCTGTAGATGGTGTTCCTTCATCCTTGCAGAGATATCCGCCAGGCAGCCTAAGATCCGTGCAGCTACCGATGGATCATCTGGTTTGAATGAAAGATAGAGCTGTGTGTCATCAGCATAGCAATGGTAGGAGAAGCCATATGCCTGTATAATGGGGCCCAGAGATGTGGTGCATATGGAGAAGAGGAGGGGTCCAATAACTGATCCCTGAGGAACCCCAGTGACCAGTTGATGAGTTTTGGATACCTCCCCTCCCCAGGCCACTCTGAAAGACCTACCAGAGAGGTAGGATTTGAACCAGCGAAGTGAAGTCCCTGTGATGCCCAGCGATGAGAGGGTGGACAGGAGGATCTGGTGATTCACAGTGTCAAAAGCTGCAGATAGGATGAGCAAAATGAGTACTGATGATTTGGAATCAGCTTTTGTCGTCCGCAAGGCTTCAGTGACAGACAGTAGCGCAGTCTCAGTTGAATGGCCACTTCTGAACCCTGATTGGTTAGAATCCAGTAGATTGTTCTGTGAGAGGAATAAGGATAGCTGGATGAAAACAGCTCTTTCCAGTGTTTTTGCTATGAATGGAAGGAGAGAGACAGGTCTGTAGTTGTCAATGAGTGAAGTGTTAAGTGTAGGTTTTTTGAGCAGAGGTGAAGTGCAGAGATAGGGCCGATTGCAGAACGGATATACCGTACCAAGAGCCCCTGTTACTCTGTTCCACTATTACCGCTATTATTAAGTAAGGAATAATTGACGATGGTCCGTTGAATTCTTAGAAAATAATGCACACCCGAGATGGTGATGCGGCCATGACGTGAAGCGGAGTGGCCGTTACACCTCGGGTGTGCATTATTTTCATAGAATTCAATGGACCGAAGTCAATTATTCTGCTTGTACTACGGTTACCACACCTCAAGACATCAATCTGATGATATATATCAAGACATTCGCCTGTTTTTTGTCCTTAAAACGCCATTGTGAGTAGGATTAATTTCTTACGCAGCTCATGCAACCCTTCGTTACTAATTCCAAAACGTCATTTTAGATCTAGAAACGACATTTGAGCATTTGATAGCAAGCTAATGCAGTTAATAATGAAGTTTAGAGAGACCGACAGACAAGCAGACGGACAGAAAGAGAGAGGGAGAGAGAGATAAAGCTTGTGAATTACCTCTGAGTCTGTGCATCTCTCAAAAGAGATCGACAGCAGTGTCTGTAAAAATAGTAAAACTATTCTTCAAGATCACGCTGTTGTTACCTTGTGTGTGATAAATGTCATGTAGTTTTTAAGTCGTTAATCGCCAGGAACAACATGCTAACGTGTGTGCTAACTGTACAGTATGTGTGTGCGTCTGTAAGGGAGAGAGTATGGGAGAAATAAAGGATGTGCTTTCCGTACATAATTAAAATGTAATTTTGTGGCAAAAACATTGAAATAATCTGTTGTTTTATCCTGTTATTTACTGAGTTTATTTGTTTGGCCAGTGGTTGTGGGTTTTGGTTATTTAGCTGTTTTGGGCTGTAAGGACCTTTGAAATAACTGAAAATCGTATGGCGAAGTGATACAAACATGAAATGCAGTCAAGTGCTGACTGGAACTACGTTCGCTGTGCGTTTCCTTGAAAATAATGCACACCTCTAGAACGTTCATCAGCCAATCAGATTAAAGCATTCGACGACCCCCGTAGTATAAATATAGTTATTAGTAGGGCTGTCAAAAACATTGTATTTAATGAATCACTATGGACTGTAGACCAGTGATTGACTCATGATCGATCAAAATAAAACTGGGCTCTATACTGACCGTCAAATGGTCAAATTAAATAATTTAATCATTTTGACTAAATAGTAAAAAGATAATCATTAGATTAAAATGTTAACCAATTGCTAGCCCTAGTTTATGCCTTCATCCTTCATTTCGTAGTTATGTCCTGTACTGCAGTTTTAATGGTTATTTAGCAAGATTTAATAAGTGTTTCCTACACAAAATGGGTGTCACAGGCTATGTTTTACAACAAAAATACTATTTAGGTTTTTCTAGTTAAAAATTTCACATTTTCATTCATTGGCCAATAATTTAAATGGCATCTGATGTCTTAAGCCTGATAATCAATTTGACTAAATAATTAAGCAATAATAAGCAAACTCCTTTGCAAATGGGTTTCTAAAAGATCACTACCAGACAAAATGGTAGTGTATAAATAAATAATTTAAATAAACAGTAAACTGTAATTGAAACAATAAACAACGCAATGAAATTTGCCTGTAGTAATTGAGAAAATCAAAGAGCTATTTTTGTGAGTTCTTAATGCTCTTAGAAGTGTATTATGCAGTATTTATTATAATTTTACTCGACCTTCTTGCAAACCACTAGTCCTGCTCAGGTAACATGATATCACGGATGGAGTAAAAGCTTTTGAGGTTTTCTTTTAACTCAGGCTTTTATTCAAAACTACACTTCATGCAAACAAACAGGACGATGC
This sequence comes from Garra rufa, assembly GCF_049309525.1. Classification (NCBI taxonomy): domain Eukaryota; kingdom Metazoa; phylum Chordata; class Actinopteri; order Cypriniformes; family Cyprinidae; genus Garra; species Garra rufa. Next base: position 65,026,842 of record NC_133363.1, read on the forward strand.
GGTGTCTGATTTAAACCACACGAGGGCCACAGAGATCAATGGATTTGTAGATCAATCAATTTTCTCAAAAAATTAAGAATTGCATCTACTCTACTCCATCTACTAAAGAAATAAATATTTTTTTCAAATATATTTTTACATGTATTTTTTTTTTTTACACACACACACACACACACACACACACACACACACACACACACACGCACGCACGCACGCACGCACTATATGCAGCGGGGAAAATAAGTATTTGCCACATCAGCATTTTTATCAGTAAGAGTATTTCTAAGTGGGCTAGTGACACAAAATTTCCACCAGATGAAGCCATCAAGACAAATATTTAATTCATACAAAGAAATCAGAACATTTAAGTATACAAGTTGAGTCATAATAAATCAAGTGAAGTGACACAGGGAATATATTGAACACACTTTATTTAATACTTTGTAGAAAAGCCTTTGTTGGAGATTACAGCTTCTAGACACCTCTTGTATGGAGAGACCAGTCGTCTGCATTGCTCAGGAGTGATTCTGGCCCATTCTTCCACACAAACGGTCTTTAAATCTTGAAGTTTCCTTGGGCCTCTTTTATGAACTTTGATCTTCAGTTCTCTTCAGAGATTTTTGGTCAGGTGATTGACTGGGCCATTCAAGCAACTTGATTTTCTTTCTTTGAAACCACTTCATTGTTTCCTTGGCCTTGTGTTTGGGATCATTGTCTTGCTGAAATGTGCATCCTCTTTTCATTTTCAGCTTTCTGGTAGATGGCAGCAGATTTTTATCCAGAATATCCCGGTTGTCACAAGGAGGGTCAGAGACGTGCAGATCCATTCGCAGCATTTATTAGATTACACAAAACAAACAAACACAAAGGGGCAGGCAGAAATCGTCATCAAAAAACAGGCAGAAAGGTCGGGGCTGGCAGCGAGAATCAAACACGGGAGGGAGTCCAGGAATCAAACACACGGGAAAACAAACACGGGAAGAAACGCTCAGAATTACGACCATTAGGAACAATGAGACTTCGCAAGGTGGCTGTGTGTGTGAGAAGCTTAAATGCAGTCAGTGTGATGAGGTGCAGCTGTGAGCGGTAATCAGTGCAGTGAGAAACAAGGAGCAGGTGAATGCAGTGATTAGTGCAGTGGCTTGTGGGGAATGAAGTCCATGATGTGTAGTGCAAGAGTTAATGATGACAAGACGACCAATACGTGACACCGGTACTAGGGATGCACCGAAATGAAATTCTTGGCCGAAGCCGAATAATAATGAAATGCTTGGCCAAAGGCCGAATACCAAACGCAGTGTTTCGCATTTTTTCCCATTTATTTTGCCAATTTTTTCACCATTACAATAATTAAATAGTAAAAATTTGCTTTTTACTATTTTGTGTTGCTTTTCAGAGAAATAAATCAAATAACAAAAATACAATTTCAAAATATTTATTTAACACTGAACATTTTTTTAACATTCCAGCAGATATTATACAAACAAAGCACAATATAACTTAAAATAAATAAATTAGTAAAATATTATTATTTTTTTTTTTGGGCCATCTTTGAAGCCCCCCTTCTTGAATAGCCTATGTTAGGCCTATAACTGACTGCTGAAAGAATGTAACTCTGTATGTCTACAACAACAAATGTGCATTGAATAGTGCAACAATCGTGGATGAACCCACAACAAATGAATAACTGTCCTAGACATAAGCCTACTTAGCCTACTTCTTCAGGAAAAGTGGCAGGTTCTTCTTTATGAAAAGTAGCTTCTCTGCTTTCTCACATGAAAGTCGGTTCCTCTTCTCATCGATGACATGAGATGCAGCACTAAACAGTCTCTCGCTGTCGGTGCTTGTGCATGGAGCAGACAAGTACCTGCAGAATAGTTGAATTTTTTATTGCAGTTTTCTGTCAGTTGCTCATTTCAAAACGAACAATGTCTTCAAGATAATGAAATGGTTGAAACCCAGTGTAGGCCTACTATTTTACTACACTGAAAATAGTTACATTTTCACAAAATACATAATATAAAATATAGGTTTCCTTTTGTTAACATTATTGCATTAACAATGAGCAATACATTTGTTATGGTATTTATTAATCTTCGTTAATGTAAGATAATAAAATTGTTAATGCATGAACTAAATATTTTTTAACAAATAGGCCTACCACTTTTGATACTTTTTAATTCAAAAATTAAAAATGTGATACTTAATTTTAATACTGTATTAGTAAATGCTTTTAATAAGGGTTTTTCATTGTTAGTTAATGTTAAAAATAGAAACTACTTATAAAGTGTTACCATAATCCAAAATATAAATAAAATCTTAAATTAATTTCCCATAGAAGTAGCCTACCTGCGTGCCATCTGCGCCAGGTCGGGAAAGCGGCCTTGATTGGTCCTCCAAAATTTGAGAGGGGTATTGCTCCTGGGGATGGGGACTTCTGAGAGATAACCATCTAACTGTTGAGCGGTTGAGCTTGTCCTCTGTCTTGCAAATGGGTTATTCTCTTGGAGGATCTCATCGAACATGTCAGACAGCGAGACTGTGCGGCTCATCTGTAGTACGAGTCCGTTTACTCTCTGCGCTGTTTTCATCTCCTGCGCTGTGCATCACCTGACCGTCTCCATCACCTAGCGGCTTTCCCAAATCCAACTCGGCCTGGATCATTTCTCGTGTGCGCAGGAGTGGGTGTCCTAGGACTGGGAGAAGCTACTTTCCTTTTCGCTGCTGCTGTTGCCGTAGCCGCCACCGTGTCTTTCTCGTACTCTGCATGATGTTCGGGGTGTCTTGATTTTAAGTGATAAATTAAACTTGAAGTGCTGTACGTTTTTGCAGATGCACCCCCTCTGGACAATTCAGCAGAACAGTGTCTGCAAACGGCCGTTTTTGCCTCTTTCTCTGACACTTTAAAGTGCTTCCACACTGCTGACATGTTTGCTGCATAAAGCGCGCGCCTCTCACTCTACGCGGGTTACTATTTGATTGCCTCATTAAAAACGTCATTGTTCGGCAAAATTTTTTCTGCCTTTTTACTTATTCCGAAAGTGCTTTTTTAGGCTATTTTCGGCCGAATAATTTCGGTTGCCGAACATTCGGTGCATCCCTACCCGGTACATTTCTCCATTCATCCTGCCTTCAATAATATGAAGTCTGCCAGTACCCCTTGCTGAAAAGCAGCCCCAAACCATGATGCTTCCACCCCCAAACTTAACTGTTGGTATGGTGTTCTTGGGGTGGTGTGCAGTGCCATTTCTTCTCCAAACATGGTGTGTAGAATGACTGCCAAAAAGTTCAATTTTGCTTTCATCTGATCATACTATAGTCTCCCAATAATCCACAAACTTTAACCGAGCCTCAACATGCTTTTTGTTCAGCAATGGAGTCTTGCGTGGTGAGCGTGCATGGATGCCATGGCGGTTCAGTGCATTGCTTATAGTTTTCTTTGAAACAACAGTACCTGCTGATGCAAGGTCTTCCTGAAGTTCTGTCCGAGTGGTTCTTGGCTCTTGGAGAACTCCCCTGATTATTCTTTTGACTCCTCAGACAGGGATCTTATGTGGAGCACCTGATCGTGGCCGGTTTATGGTGAACTGATGCTCTTTCCATTTCCGGATAATGGCCCCCACAGAGCTCACAGGAACATTCAGCATTCTGGAAATGCACATATAACCATTCCCATCAAAATGCTTTTCAACAATAAGATTACGAAGATCTTAAGAGAGTTCTTTGCTTTTACCCATCATGAAGTCTTTCCTGTGTGCCTTCTGGGTAATGAGAAGCCTTTCTAGGCCATCAATTAGGACTAAAGCAGCTGATATCAATTAGTACTGATAGGGGGCAGGGTTATTTCTCTCAATACTGACAGATTTCAGGTGATCTCCTGGCTTTCTATGTCATTTTGCACCTTGTTATCTTCATGTGTTCAATACTTATTCCCTGTGTCATTTCACTTTATTTATTATGACTCAACTTGTATACTTAAATGTTCTGATTTCTTTGTATGAATTCAATATTTGGCTTGATGGCTACATCTGGTGGAAATGTTGTGTCAATAGCCCACTTAGAAATACCCTTACTGATAAAATGTGATCTCCAAACTGTAAACTGCTTGCATGAAAGCTGGACCATTTATCATAACTGAATGAAACCAAAGAAACAATTTTTATCGATTTTATAATATTTTTCCCCCTTTAAAATGAATTTAAATTCACATGAGGCTGTTTTTCTTGTATGGCTTTTTTGTTGTTACCATAACATTGATAGTACTATGCCTACAAGTGATAAAACATAAGATCTCTTTTTACAAAACGCTATTATTTTGTTATTTTTGTAATTTAAAATTTCAAAGAGAAGGGTCAAGCAAACACCTACTTGCATTTGCATAGGAAAATAACTGCTGAAGGGTCAAAAAAGACATTAAAGTTTGCATAATCTGAAAACATACTCTACTAATCACACAAATACACTGTCAGAGTTCTACCACAGCCAGATCCACCAGCCACGCCCACTGAAGTCACACACACGATCACAGTCACCTGACTTTTGATTACACACCTGAATCCACTTCCCGCTCCCCTATATATACCCGGACTGACTCATTCCTCGTTGTCTGATCTACAGATCACATCCCTGCGATCACACTCTCTCGGACATTCTTGGACTCTATGTTTACCTGTTTCCCCTGTTGGATTTACTTACACGAACTCTGGAACTTCTCAGATAAGATTACACTCTTCAATACCTGCTTCAATATACTTACTAACCTGTCAATAAACTTACCTTTTACATCTTATACTTACCTCCGCCTCTGCCTCCTTGTATGATGTGACAGAAGATCAGACCTACAACATAATGGACAACGAGGAATCACCTGCACCAGATCAACTCACCGAACTCATCAAGGCCTTCAAAGCGGCGTTAACACCATCTCCCGCGCCGCCATCTGCCTCAGGAAGTCCCATGGCTTTACCAAACATGTTTTCGGGAGAAGCGGCTGAGTGTAGCGGTTTTCTGCTTCAAGTCCAACTGTATATCAAGATGCAGCCACAGCAATTCCCCACGGATGAATCTAAGGCAGCGTTTCTCATTTCCTTACTCACCGGAAAAGCCCTGCAATGGGCGAAATCAATATGGCAAGCTAAAACACCATTAATCCAGTCCTTTGAGCAATTTACATGCCATTTCTCTGAGGTTTTCAGTACTACTACAGATGTGCTCACCCAGGGACCGAAATTAAGTTTTTGATACACCGGCCAAGTTGGCCGGTGGATTAAAAAATCCACCGGACAAACTTATTTTTTACCTGCCAAAATTCTGAACGATTTAACACAGATATATCCAAAGCACGTTATTCTGTATATTATGTGTGCTCCGGACAGAGAGGAGTGACAATTAAAACATCAATAAGAAAAACAACTTTTTGGTCATTTTAGATTTTTTTTATATAAATTGAAATGTTTTTAACAAACTATCTGATCTAGTCAGACTCCTTTTTTTCTTTGTCCATGAAATCTGGCCTCCTGCTTCTGACGCAGTCTTTTTGCCACAGCAGGGTTCAACGCTAAGGAATTTTTCTACTGGCCCGATCAGGCCAGTAGTTCAGATTATTACTTGCCCTGCCAACATTTTTACTGGCCCAGCCCAAAAGAAAAAAAAAAGTTAATATTTATTTCTTAGCCACATATTTTAAATGTGTCAAAAGACAAATATAACTATACATACACTTTTTATTCAGCATAACTTTTCTTTAAATACAATTGATAATTTAAAGAAGTTTTTAAGATTTCAATAACTAAAAATATATACCAGCAGGTGGCGGCACGAAACTGAAATTGATCACTGAATCATATTCATTAGATTCATTTGAATGCATGGTTCATTCAAGAATAAAGCAAGTGACTCTCTTGAAGAATGGGAAATTGAATCATTTCACTAGATTCGTTTAAAGCGTTCACTTATAAACGACACACCGCTGTGTTTGAATGGAGACGCGCAGAACCGTTGCACATTTACAATCAAACACAGCAGTGTGACTTGGCCCAGAATAATTTTGACGACGGAAAATCAGCCATAGTGTTATTGTCAGACAATGTAAGTCACTTAATAATAACTTCTTGTTCTTTTAACTGCTGTATTAAATCAATATCTAATTTACAAACTCCCATAAAAAATATTAAAAGCTGTCACTCATCTTAGTTTCCGATATCACAGAGCTCTATTATAATCAACGACTCTCTCTGTACCGTAAGATCAATCTCTTATTTAAACTCTCTCTACACTTTGTTTATAGAAGAATTCTTGAGATATATCTGTGATACATTACTGTGCTGTGAACCCAGACACATCGGCATTTGGCTTTCTGGTGTATTTAGGACTAACACAACAGGTACAAAGCTGCGATCGTATTTATCTCTGCCATGGTTGATCGCGCCTTCTTGTTATTCGCGCTAGTGACGGGAAAAACTACAGCGAGTGACGCGATGCGCATATTCGCTTGGCTCTCGGTGTGAACGCACCATAGACTGTATTTGCGCACGGCAAATTAAACTTTATTGACAAGGCAGCACTGGCCCGACCGGGGGAGCATCACAGAGATCCGTGATACTCATACTGATTAACGTTACTGGGGAAAAGATTTACTCGCCATGTGGCGGATGGCGCTTTAAATTTAACTTGCCAGACAGAGAATTTGCTCGCATTTGGCGAGTGGCGAGTGTTAATTTCGGACCCTGTGCTCACCGTTTCTGATCAACTATTCCGACTGCGACAAGGCTCTTCTTCCATCCACGAGTACACCCTTCAGTTCCGAACGCTGGCGACGGCTAGCGGCTGGAATGAGACATCTCTGCTGGGTGCCTATCGTAACGGTCTCCACCCAGACATCCATGCTGCTATGGCCATCTATGATGACAACATCGGGTTGGAGACCTTTCTTCAACGAGCAACACTGGTATTCCAGCGTCTAGCCGCCTGCCAGCCATCCGAAACCGCTCCTCAGCCCGCTATGGTGGCAGCTTGCTCTCCAGTACCAGAACCAATGCAAATTGACTCCACACGCCTGTCATGGTCGGAACGCCAACGTCGAATCAAAGATAAACTCTGCTTGTACTGTGGGAAAGCTGGCCATCTTCTTCGAACCTGTCCCGTCAGACCCCCACGTCCGGTGGTGAGTACAATACAATCTGACATAGAAACAGCCCATCTGACTCTCATACCCGTTACACTTCATACTGTTGAACAAGATCTTTGTGTCTCTGCTCTACTTGACTCAGGCTCATCTGGAAACTTCATTTCACAAGAATACATAGATCTCCTCCGTCTGCCACGTCAACGTCATCATCCTGAAATGTCAGTCAAGACCATTCAAGGAAAACCACTCGGACGTGGGCGGATTCAGTATTCATCACCATTTATCACTCTACAAGTTGGATTATTTCACCAAGAACGGATCAGGTTTCTGGTACTGGAGAACTCCACTGTTGACATCATTCTCGGACGTCCTTGGCTCCATCGTCACCACCCTGAACTCCGCTGGGATCCCTGTGACATCATCGGATGGAGTAAACATTGTATGAAGAATTGTTTTACCCGGTTACCTTTTCCAGTTTCTGCTCCTCTAACCATCGCATCTACCAAGATTGAAAGCCCTGAGACTGTGAGTAGCGTGCAAATCCCAGCGGAGTATATGGAGTACGAGGACGTATTCAGCAAGCAAGCTGCCACCCAACTTCCTCCCCACCGGCCATGGGACTGTGCCATCGACCTGCTACCTGGGGCTCAATTACCTAAAGGACGCATCTATCCATTGTCCAACCCGGAGCGCCAGGCGATGGAGGAGTACATCCAGGAAGCATTGAAACAGGGATTCATCCGTCAATCCACCTCACCAGCTGCTTCAAGCTTCTTCTTCGTGGGTAAGAAGGATGGAGGTATTCTTCATCTATATTGACGACATTTTGATTTATTCCCGGAACCAGGCCGAACATCGCCAGCACGTCCGTCATGTCCTCCAAGTTCTCCGTCAACATCAGTTATACCTGAAGCTTGAGAAGTGTGAGTTCCACCAGACCAGAATTCAGTTCCTGGGTTACAACATCAGTCCAGAGGGTGTGCAGATGAACCAGGACAAGGTGCAGTCAATCCTGAAGTGGCCCAAACCCAGTACTGTCAAAGAACTTCAACGATTCCTTGGATTTTCCAACTTTTACTGCCGGTTCATCAAGAATTACAGCATCATCACTGCACCCCTGACCTCCCTTCTATGTGGTCAACCGAAACACCTGGTCTGGACTAACTCTGCCCACGAAGCATTCCAACAGCTCCAGAAGATCTTCAGCGCTGCTCCTCTCCTACATCATCCCAACCCCGGTCTCCCGTTTGTAGTTGAGGTAGACGCATCCACCATCGGCGTCGGAGCAGTGCTGTCCCAAGCAGCTGGTGATTCCACTCTCCTCCATCCCTGTGCCTACTACTCCAAGAAACTGTCTCCGGTGGAGCAGAATTATGATGTAGGAAATCGGGAGTTACTCGCCATCATACTCGCCTTGGAAGAGTGGCGTCATTGGCTGGAAGGGGCTAACCATCCTTTCACAATTATCACTGACCATAAGAACCTCCAATACCTACGAGAAGCCAAACGACTCAATCCCCGTCAAGCCAGGTGGGCTCTGTTCTTCACCCGGTTCCAATTCAAAATTACCTACCGTCCCGGATCCAAGAACATACCTGCTGATGCTCTATCCAGACAATTCTCCAACGCTGCAACTATCGAACCAGAAAACATCATACCAACTGACCTCATTGTTAGCCCCATCCAGTGGGATATTGACACCTGGATCCAAGAAGCCACTCTCCAAGAGCCTGCTCCGCTGGAATGTCCACAGTTCATCAATCTCCGGGCTCTGGACACCCAGGTAGCAGGCGGACCCTCTCGCTTATCCAGTCTCGGTACTGGTGGTCCAGTATGAACCGAGATGTCATCAGGTACGTCCAAGGTTGCTCAGTCTGTGCCACTTCTAATACTCCTCGTCATCTGCCCACAGGAAAGCTGGTACCACTACCCATCCCGCAGAGACCCTGGTCCCACCTCGGGGTAGACTTCGTGACGGACCTCCCAAACTCTGAAGGTAACACCTGCGTGCTGGTAGTAGTGGATCGATTCTCTAAATCCTGCAAGTTCATCCCCTTGGCAGGGCTACCCACGGCTATGAACACCGCCGAGTTGCTCTTCCAGCACGTGTTCCGTCACTTTGGTCTCCCCGAGGAAATTGTGTCGGACCGGGGTCCACAGTTCATCTCTCACGTCTGGAAGTCGTTCTTTAAGTCACTTGGTGTGTCTGTTAATCTCTCCTCAGGATACCACCCTCAGACCAACGGCCAGACTGAGAGAAAGATCCAAGAGCTTGGACGTTACCTCCGGTCATACTGTTCCGCAGACCAACACAGCTGGAGCAGGTTCCTCCCGTGGGCCGAGTATGCACAGAACTCCCTACGTCAGGACACCACTGGATTGACCCCCTTTCAGTACATACTCGGTTTTCAGCCGCCGCTGTTTCCCTGGACGGAGGAACCCACTAATGTTCCAGCTGTAGACTACTGGTTCCGAGAGAGCAAGAGAGTGTGGGACTCAGCTCACCACCACCTCCAACGAGCCATCAGACGCCACAAGGAATTCGCCGATGCTCGTAGAAGAACCACTCCATTATACCAACCTGGAGACATGGTATGGTTATCTACTAGAGACATCAGGCTGAGATTACCTTGTAAGAAGCTGAGTCCCCTCTACATTGGTCCATTCGAGGTCTTGAGGCAGATCAATGAAGTGACATATCAACTTCAGCTCCCACCCAGGTACAGAATTCATCCCACCTTCCATGTGTCACTCCTTAAACCATACTTTCCCTCTGCCACAGATGATCCTGGAGCTGAAGCTGAGACCCCTCCTCCTGAGATCCTGGATCAACCCTCAATCTACACCATCAGGGAGATCCTGGATTCCCGACGTCGGGGACGTCGCTTGGAATACCTCATCGACTGGGAGGGGTATGGACCTGAGGAAAGATCCTGGGTGGCCAGAGATGATATCCTCGATCCCCAACTTCTGGCAGAATTCCACCAGAGCCACCCAGAGTGTCCTGCCCCTCGTGGTCGAGGTCGCCCTCGACGTCGGAGAGGGGCGTCGGGAGCCGCCCCTGGAGGAGGGGGTAATGTCAGAGTTCTACCACAGCCAGATTCCCCAGCCACGCCCACTGAAGTCACACACACACGATCACAGTCACCTGACTTTTGATTACACACCTGAATCCACTTCCCGCTCCCCTATATATACCCGGACTGGCTCATTCCTCGTTGTCTGATCTACAGATCACATCCCTGCGATCGCACTCTCTCTTGGACATTCTTGGACTCTATGTTTACCTGTTTCCCCTGTTGGATTTACTTACACGAACTCTGGAACTTCTCAGATAAGATTACACTCTTCAATACCTGCTTCAATATACTTACTAACCTGTCAATAAACTTACCTTTTACATTTTATACTTACCTCCGCCTCTGCCTCCTTGTATGATGTGACATACACAAATACAGCTGACCTGAAAACAAGAAACACATTTCAAATATTTTCCACACTATTAAAAACATGCCTCTAACCAAACACATATGTGATTTTATCCAGTGCAATTTGATTGCATCCAGTGAAATCGAAATTTAAGAACTAATCAAATGTAAATGTGTACCTTAAATAGATTTCCTGAATAAAAACATCTGTAAATCTTTCTACATGAAGTACAGTGAGTGTCCTAAGATAATATATTTTCTATATATATATACACACACTCACACATTACTGATATTTCACATTTTCCGTTACTATAATAATAGCAATATAATCCTATTACTTTTGAATTTTTCTTATGACCTAACTGGTTTATTACATTGACTGGACCTTATGTACTGTAACTGAAATCTACAGATGCAAATAGATAAATGCAATAATAAAATCAGCCAAATGATACATCAACAAACTCCACAAGAAAAATCTTCAAAATATAGAGATGAATGAATCTGCCAAGTTTGGTGTATGTTGCTGCTGAACTGGAGACGCAAACTCATTTTAAGGAAAACTGCCTTCTAGAATATAATGAATTTTAGGATTTATATAGCGAAACCTTCTTGTATACATCAGAAGAGATGTTCTTTAAAATGTTTCCCAATATAAAAAATGTTATTGGTTAAAACGCCACTGAAAAATCTGATTTGGCAAATTCCGTTTGAAAAGGTCACTGGATCTTTCCACTTTTGTTCATGCGTCATCTGCACATTTTCCTGTTTTGTTGGAATTTGCATATGGACGATCAGATGAAAACAGTTTGTGTTCATTGATGACATTATGATGTAATCCACACAGACACAGTTGTAAAGCTATGAATAAACTATACAGCTGTGAAACACTGACTAAATGTCCAGAGGACCAAAAGAAACACAAGCTGCTCCTGAAATGTTCTCTCAGGTTGTTTTCAATCTGTGATTTACAAATCAAATCTGAATGTGACAAACACCAAGTTGTACATGGAAATCAGGTCCTTGTTTTGATGGTAGCTGAAAGAAGACAACTCATAAATGAAAGGCCAACCATGAAGCTCGTTACTTTAAGATTATCACAATTTGCATGCAAGTTTATACAGTTTTTAATAGAAAAATGCATCAACCTGAAAGTAAAAATCGAGCAAGATCTCTAGAAAATGTTTAGCATTGTCTGAGGTCACAAAAGAAACATCATTAAATGTGAGACTCATTCAATCAATTTTACTTTAATAACATTAAGCATGCATCAAGTGCATAAATAAGGAAAACTAATAAATAAATGTTGATTATTGCCATTGCTAATCTGATCAATTTGATTCACTAATCTTTTTTCCACTTCAATCTGACGGTAGATGAATAGATGAACACAAAGGTTGTGGATTTGATCCAGAGACGAATAAACGATCTGTTGACGATTTCAAGTGCTTTAAACAATTTTTTTTTCTTTTTTTTTAACCAAGTTAGAGTTAATATTTAATATTGTACATCACTGTTCAAATACTCAATGTATATGTCATATAACAAAGTAACAGGGCAAAAGTAAAAAAATATGATACACAAAATGTTCATCATTATATGGGATTTCTGAAGTGTCTTTCTGATTCTGAGCTCAGCTGACACACTTTGAATGTTATTTTCCATGCACATCAACGATGATCTCACATACAACAAAGACTCATAACATGGACTTTATAAAGTGAAAAGATCACACCCAACCTTTCCTGTCCCTGTTCTATTTGTGCGTCTGCCATCGTGAGGATTGATTTGATCTGTTGTTATCAGCTGAGTGTCACTGGATTCGGAAATCTTTCTATTATCATCTGTCACTTTAAATCTGATTTACAAATCAAATATGCAAACGTGACACTAACACCAGAGTACAGATGTAAATAAAACTGCCTCTAGACATCTCGTGAATACAAGGCCTAATGTGAGAAACATCATCATTAGAAGATTAGCCAACCTGAAATAAACTGAACATCATAATGCATCATCAGAAATGGTTCAGAAACAGCAAACATAAGACAAATTTCTTGTTTTAGGCCTCATCTTATGTTTGTGTATGAATGCATAAGGAAAGATAATGAATGACTGTCATTGATAATTGCCACAATTGTCGTCAATCTATAATCATTTCATAGAGCTCTTGAATCTGGTTTCTGGGTGTGAATGCATCTGTAGGCTACTTCATGTCCCAGACTCAAGCTCTCTAAGCAAATGCTGGACATTTTGTAACTCTGAAACAAACTCTAATCTGTTTGAATGAAGATTTCTTTAACCAACATCATGACAGAAAACAAGCACATCTGACGTTTGTTCTGTACTTGGGCTTCTCATTAACAAAATGCACAAATTATAGGCAGATCTCCAAAAAATATTAAATCTGGTCTGACGGACCCCCATACTAAAATTTAAAAAGGCAGCTACATATTTTCAAAGAAAAACAAGAAATTAATACCAATATGTGTAAACTACTATTTGGCAAAATTAAACATTTTAATCAAGCATTACATTGGCTTAATCCTATTTTTGCAATTTTGTAAGGGATAAAAGTGATAGTGCAAACATAACCAATTCTTTTATCATTCACCCTATTTTTTAGTAAAACATATGACTTTTATTCTTCTGTAAAACGTGTAAGATCACACAGTGGAGGTCCAATAGTTGGTTCCTAATGTTCTTCAAAAACAAATAGATGAATAAATAATTACGCAATTTAGAAATCACACATTGTCCACAGTCTCACTTTGAATCTTATTTTCAATGTAAAACAGATGTTGACTATCAAACACCTAAAACAGGGCGTGACAGACTTTAAAACCCGAAACCACGGAAATATCCCACACAAGCGTTCTTGTCTCTGAATAGAGCTGTTGATTTGTGCATCTGTGTGATCGTTTGCTGGCGTGTCGTCATGAGGACTGATTTCATCTATATGTTGCTATCAGGTGAGTTTCTTTTGGAAATAGATTCTTAAAATTATAAATGAATTTAAATTGCTCTTTAAGGTATTTATTTATTTTTTAGATGAAATGTTTGTATCTTTCTCTGTTCTTCAGCTCTGATGCGTGTGACGTTCTCGCAGCTTCATGATTATTTCTTTGTGTCCGAGATGGCGAACTGGACAACTGCGCAGACATACTGCAGACAGCATTACACTGATCTGGCCACCGTTAACAACCAGCAAGATAATGACAATCTGCTAAAATTAACAGGATTCACAACCGTTTGGATCGGACTCTATCGGACTTCAGGTAGTACTCCTTTAATCTGGTCGGATGGGAGCAACTCCACATACTCAAACTGGGAACCTGGACAACCCAACAATTATAATAACACTCAGTGGTGTGTTCATATTTTCAATCAGCTCTGGAATGACTCACAATGTAGATTGCTTTGTCCTTTCGTGTGTTATCTTGGTAAGTTCATTTTATCTTAATATGCATTCCCAATTTTATTTCTCAATGAATGATTTAAGAAATAGCTCACCCCCAAAATAAAGATTTGCTGAAAACCATGTGGGCCCGTATTCACAAAACATTTTATCTTATCACTAAAAATTGTCCTAAATAGCAGTAAAAGTTTATATCGAGTTTTTTCTTAAAACCTTTTGATAAAGCTGCTGAGACAAACTTTTACTAAGGAATACAGAAAAGTCTTAAAGGTAGTTCACTTTCGTAACAACAATGCACAGATAATGTACTCACCCCCTTGTCATCCAAGATGTTAATGTCTTTCCTTCCTCAGTCGTAAAGAAATTGTGTTGTTGTTTTTTTTGAGGAAAACATTTCAGGATTTCTCTCTTTATAATGGATATGGATGGCGCCCTGAAGTTTGAACTTCCGAAATGCAGTTTAAATGCAGCTTCAAAAGGCTCTAAACGATCCCAGCCAAGGAGGAAGGGTCTTATCTAGCAAAACGATCGGTTATTTTCGAAACAAATTGACAATTTATATACTTGCACAGAAACCTTGCACACATGAGTTCAATGCATAATTCATCCACTGTTAAAAAATAATCACAAAAAACAATACAAAATACAATTTTCAAGCAGTGAGGATGATTTTGCTGTCCACTCTCTTCTTAAAAAGAGAAAAAAGAAAGGACATATTGAGTCCATCCTTATTATTAACAATTATTACATGATTATTTTATAACTCAGTTTACAAGAACTTTTAACTACAGTGCTTTGTGCTGAAAGAGACGAAGTGGATGAACTTGTCAGACGCAATTCTAGAATTTGGCGATCGCTTGTACGGTACTTTGGTATTTTTTAGCATTTGCAAAGACTTTGATTGCTGCTCATCCAATCAGAGTTCAGAGTCAGAACTGTAAATATTTATCTCATTAAAGTTGTTTAATGAATGTTTTTTTCTTAAGTCAGTAGAGTTTCTATAATTGGTAGTCTAATGTGAACCATATTGAAGACTAATATACACTACCGTTCGAAAGTTTGGGGTCAGTAAGACTTGTAATAGTCTTTAAAGAAGTCTCTTCTGCTCATCAAGGCTGCATTTATTTGATTGAAAATACAGAAAAAAAACAGTAATATTACAAAATGTTTTTACAATATAAAATTATGTTTTTTATTTTAACATACTTTAAAATAGAATTTATTGTGAAATGGTGAAGTTCTCGTAGTTGAATTTTCGTTTTATTCTTGATTTATGCTTAATTTTGGTGTTTCTCACAGAGAGGAAGAGAAAGACTGTGAGAGTGGAGTTGAAATCGACTCAAAATCTGAACGATCCCAAAGTGATGAACGAGATTTTAGCAAAGGTGGATCTCACGCACAACATCAACGAGAAACTCTCTTTAGCACTGCCATTACAACAAGAAAATACATCGCTACGATCACACTAATGTCTGTTTGTGTTCTTCAGATGGAGCAGGTACTGAAGGAGAAGGGCTTGGAAGAACATGCTAAACTGTCATGGGTAAACCAATCCGATGGGAATGTCTTCCAAAAGAAGGAAAAGAAGAGATAAGCCACTGAGCAGACTTGCCTGACAAAGGACCATCAATAAAAATGTATAACCTTCTTTGATAAACTGTTAGCATGCTGTTCATATTCACTAATTGTTATTTGCAGAGTGAATTCTAAGTCTATCGCTATTTATCTTCATGTCCAGATTATTTCCAGGAGTGTCTTGTTAAATTATAAACTCTTGTGTATCTACAATAAGTGTGTAAAAATGCTTATTCTGCATTATTTTCTGAATTATGTCTGTGAAATCATCTGCAATTATTAGTTTTGAACAGATCAAATTTGAAAGCTTAACTACTGACAAAAACAAAGATCATTGTAGTTCACGTAAGCGCATTAAAAAGTCTATTTATGTATTCAATGTATATTCAGTTCTTATATATAACTTATTACCAGTTGATCAAACTGTGTATACAATGTACATTTCTAGTCTAATCAATGTATCTCTTATTGGATCTTTAACCAATGGAACAAAAATAAAAAGTGATTATTCTTTCAACAATTTTGTCATCTGGCTGCAAAAAAGTCATTTGATATTAAACTAAAATTGGTAACTGGTCGTTTTTTAGTCTGACACTCTTAACTAAATAAATGTGAAGCTAATAAAATTAAACAGTTTACCACAAGAGGGGAAAAAAAATAATTCCTCTTTACATAAATCAGTGGCTCATGATCAATAACAGCCATGTGTTAGCACCAGTTCATCGACTAAAACTACAAACAGGTCAAAAACAAATAACTAATGTACTTAATAGCAGACATCATGCCTGAACCTCCACAAGTTCACCAACAGAGGTCACAATGACATTAGAAACAGAATGAAGCAACACAACATCAAAATGGTTTAGAGCAGGGGTCCCCAAACTTTCTTTCTGAGAGGGCCACATAATTTTCTTTTCTTTAATGGAGGGCCAGGTCAGTTTATAAAAGAAAATACCATGGGACGGACTGATTACTAGTATTATTATTATTTTATTATGATTTTACCTGTATGTATTCTACCTTTTAATGCTAGAATAGTTTATTTTGTTATGCACCACACAGACAAATTATCATTTCTTTTCAAAAGATGTACCAGTGCTTCTCAACAAATTAGAATTTTCATTTATTTCTGTAATTCAACTCAAATTGTGAAACTTGTGTATTAAATCAATTTAATGCACACAGACAGAAGTAGTTTAAGTCTTTGGTTCTTTTAATAGTGATGATTTGGCTCACATTTAACAAAAACCCACCAATTCACAATCTCAACAAATTAGAATATGGTAACACGCTAATCAGATTATCAACTCAAAACACCCACAAAGGTTTCCTGAGCCGTCAAAATGGTCTCTCAGTTTGGTTCACTAGGCTACACAATCATGGGGAAGATTGCTGATCTGACAGTTGTCCAGAAGACAAGCATTGACACCCTTCACAAGGGTTCAATGCACAAACATTCACTGCCAAAGAAGCTCGCTGTTCACAGAGTGCTGCATCCAAGCATGTTAACAGAAAGTTGAGTGGAAGTGTAGAACAAAAAGATGCACAACCAACCGAGAGAACGGTCTCACAGTCTTGAGAGGCTTGTCTAGCAAAATTGATTCAAGAATCCACTGTGTTTTTTGAATCACACGTCAAACTCTGCCTTCATCATTTTCAGTACTTCCACAGACTTTTCAACTGGGAATGGGGCCACTGGTTTCTCAGCTGAAAAACTTTGGGTAACTGGGAGGTGAGTGAAGTCTTGCTTTTGCACTTGTCCCACAAGCAGTGCTAGTTTCACCTCAAATGCTATTGAGTCATTTTGTCATCGCTCTGAATTTTCTAGCTGGCTCGCATATTACCTGTTCGATTGCAATAGGACCTCCTCACCCACCAAAGTTTAAAGCAGCCAAACAAACTTACCTATACATTAGATAATGAGACAGCAGAGTTCACGATACTGAAAAATAATTTTTTAAAAGTGGACGTTCCAATTGGTGTAATATAAACAGTTGGACGAGCCCCCAAAATTGTTACATACCTCCCCTGTCTAGGGTCAGGGAGGTAGTAACTAAAAAAATTTACTGGTGAAATCTCAAAAAAACTTTTAATAGGCCAGCAAGAACTCTTTTCTCCTGTTCCAGCACTCTACACATCACACAATATTTTTGCTACCACTCAAGAAATTTGGTTTATTTGGACAAATTCAAATAAAAAGGTACTGTTACGAGTGGCCATAGGTTGTTGCTTGGATACGGTGTAACTTGGGTGTAGTGCTTTTTCTTTTTCTAATTGTTTACAGGTGGAGTGGATCACGAGGACGGATTCATTGGCGACTGGTGTGATGGCCGCAGTATTTAAACCGCTGAGATGAAGGATTCTGCGGCTCCCCCACTCTCCTGGTTCCCCCTTTTCGTCTTTAATGTATTCTTTCGATTCTGTTGGGTGTTTGTAAAAGGATGGCTATGCAAGACATTTGTTGTTATTTAGTGAATTAAGTATAACTCAGTTGTATTCGATAGCTGTTGCGTTTGTCACCTTACTTCCTGATCCTTGTTAAGTGGACTACGGCTGGGAGGTGGGTGCCTGTTTGTTTTGTTCGTTTTCTCCTGTTTTTGTTAGTAGGGAGGGAAGATTTTTGTATTCTTTTATTTATAATCTACTTTCTAGGTTAGTTTGCGATTTAGTAGTTAGTTCTGTTTATTGTATTTTCTTTTGGCGTTTCCCCTCCCGACGTTTATGCTGATTTTGTCCATTTCTAATTTAATAAATGTATTTTCTTGCATTCTAATTGTGTTTTGTGGTTGTGAAGTTTTGGGGAGTGAGAGCGGGGACCCCAGGGATCTTTTAAAGAGGATCCCTGTTTACTTGTTACGGTTAATTTATTTCTCTTTGAATAGGGATTTAATTTCATTCGTAACAGTACAAAGAGGGGAGCAAAAATAGATTCAGGAGGGGACCAGGCCAAAACAAGAAACATAAAAGGTCTAACTTAAGTACTTTCTAAGGTTGGCTAGTCTTAGCTGGTTTAAGCTGGAAGTAGCTGGTTTTAGCTGGTGGTATCCCAGCCTTACCAGCTAAGACCAGCCTGGCCAGGCTGGAAAAGTGAAAACCCCTCTAAAACCAGCCTGCCTTCCAGCTATGACCAGCTAAAACCAGGCTCAACCTCAGAAGACATTGAAGGCCTCTCCACACAAAACTTCCAGCTTTATCCACCAGCTCTCCTTCCAGCAGCCAATCAGAGTAAGCCAGTAGCTGATGGCAATTAGGACCAGCTGATCTTCATTAAGCTTTGCTGTTAGGGAGAAGAGAGGGAGGAGAGAGAGAGAAACAAAACACCACGCACAGCCACAAACAAATGGTATCAGTTGTAATAATACTACACAACTATAAGAACAAAATAAACCTGGAGGTAGGCAGGTGATGAGCCAGTGGCTGTCCTATATGCCAGCATCAGTGTCTTGAATTTGATGCGAGCTGTAACCGGTAGCCAGTGCAGAGAAATGAAGAGGGGTGTGACATGGGCCTTTTTGGGCTCATTGAAGACCAGTCGTGCTGCTGCATTCTGAATCATTTGTAGAGGCTTGATTGTACATGCCTGAAGACCGGCTAAAAGAGCATTGCAGCAGCATTGCAAGATCAAGCAGTCTTAGCTATGTGGTCTTTAAAAGTCAATTGGTCGTCAAAGATTACACCCAGATTTCTGGCTGAAGTCGATGGGGTAATTGTTGATTAACCTAACTGGATGGAGAAGTCATGTTGTAAAGATGCAGTGGCAGGAGAGATAAGGAGTCTTTGCCAGATTGAACTGTAGATGGTGTTCCTTCATCCATGCAGAGATATCCGCCAGGCAGCCTAAGATCCGTGCAGCTACCGATGGATCATCTGGTTTGAATGAAAGATAGAGCTGTGTGTCATCAGCATAGCAATGGTAGGAGAAGCCATGTGCCTGTATAATGGGGCCCAGAGATGTGGTGTATATGGAGAAGAGGAGGGGTCCAATAACTGATCCCTGAGGAACCCCAGTGACCAGTTGATGAGTTTTGGATACCTCCCCTCCCCAGGCCACTCTGAAAGACCTACCAGAGAGGTAGGATTTGAACCAGCGAAGTGAAGTCCCTGTGATGCCCAGCGATGAGAGGGTGGACAGGAGGATCTGGTGATTTACAGTATCAAAAGCAGCAGATAGGTCGACAAAATGAGTACTGATGATTTGGAATCAGCTTTTGTCGTCCGCAAGGCTTCAGTGACAGACAGTAGCGCAGTCTCAGTTGAATGGCCACTTCTGAACCCTGATTGGTTAGAATCCAGTAGATTGTTCTGTGAGAGGAATAAGGATAGCTGGATGAAAACAGCTCTTTCCAGTGTTTTTGCTATGAATGGAAGGAGAGAGACAGGTCTGTAGTTGTCAATGAGTGAAGTGTTAAGTGTAGGTTTTTTGAGCAGAGGTGAAGTGCAGAGATAGGGCCGATTGCAGAACGGATATACCGTACCAAGAGCCCCTGTTACTCTGTTCCGCTATTACCGCTATTATTAAGTAAGGAATAATTGACGATGGTCCGTTGAATTCTTAGAAAATAATGCACACCCGAGATGGTGATGCAGCCATGACGTGAAGCGGAGTGGCCGTTACACCTCGGGTGTGCATTATTTTCATAGAATTCAATGGACCGAAGTCAATTATTCTGCTTGTACTACGGTTACCACACCTCAAGACACCAATGACCCTGGACCACAAAACCAGTCATAAGGTTACATTTTACAAAACTGAGATGTATACATCACATGAAAGCTCAATAAATAAGCTTTCTATTGACATATGATTTGTAAGGATATGACAATATTTGGCCGAGATACATCTATTTGAAAATCTGGAATCTGAGGGTGCAAAAAAATCAAAATACTGAGAAAATCACCTTTTAAGTTGTCCAAATTAAGTTCTTAACAATGCATATTACTAATCAAAAATTACATTTTGATATATTTATAGTAGGAATTTTACAAAAAATCTTCATGGAACATGATCTTTACTTAATTTCCTAATGATTTTTGGCATAAAAGAAAAATCAATCATTTTGACCCATGCAATGTATTTTTGGCTATTGCTACAAACATACCCCAGCGACTTAAGACTGGTTTTGTGGTCCAGGGTCACATATATCAAGACATTCGCCTGTTTTTTTTTCCTTAAAACGCCATTGTGAGTAGGATTAATTTCTTACGCAGCTCATCCAACCCTTCGTTCCTAATTCCAAAACGTCATTTCAGATCTAGAAACGACATTTGAGCGTTTGATAGCAAGCTAATGCAGTTAATAATGAAGTTTAGAGAGCCCGACAGACAAGCAGACGGACAGAAAGAGAGAGGGAGAGAGAGATAAAGCTTGTGAATTACCTCTGAGTTTGTGAGTCTGAGTCAAAATAGATCGACAGCAGTGTCTGTACTAATAGTAAAACTTTTCTTCAAGATCACGCTGTTGTTACCTTGTGTGTGATAAATGTCATATAGTTTTTAAGTCGTTAATCGCCAGGAACAACATGCTAACGTGTGTGCTAACTGTATGCAGGGCTCTCAAGTGTCACGCATTGAGCGTGACAGTCACTCATTTCGGTCTATTGTCACGCACTCCCGCCACACATTGTATTTCTCACGCAGAAAAAAACGATTTATAATATATTTAATATTCCGCAGCGCCCAACATTTGTCTGGCCGCGCCGCTCTCGCTAATATGGAACCGGCAGGATTATAATAATAATAATAATAATTTGTTACATTTATATAGCGCTTCTCTAGACACTCAAAGCGCTTACAGTGTCAGGGGTATCTCCTCATCCACCACCAGTGTGCAGCATCCACCTGGATGATGCGACGGCAGCCATAGTGCGCCAGAACGCCCACCACACACCAGCTTACTGGTGGAGAGGAGACAGAGTGATGAAGCCAATCTGAATATGGGGATGATTAGGAGGCCATGATGGTCACAGGCCAATGGGCAAATTTGGCCAGGATGCCGAGGTCACACCTCTACTCTTTTCGAAAGACATCATGGGATTTTTAATGACCACAGAGAGTCAGGACCTCGGTTTAACGTCTCATCCGAAGGACGGTGCCTTTTTTGGCAGTATAGTGTCCCCGTCATGAACTAGTGAGCACCCCATTGTGGCCTCACTAGCACCTCTTCCAGCAGCAACCTAGTTTTCCCAGGAGGTCTCCCATCCAGGTACTGACCAGGCTCAACCCTGCTTAGCTTCAGTGGGCGACCAATCTTGGGCTACAGGGTGATATGGCTGCCGATTCAAGCGCGTCTCCCCTGGAGTTCTAGTCTAGCCTGCCACTTATCAGCCAATCAAAAAAAAGAAATAGGCTACACAATAGCCAATCAGAAAATAGCACTATTGTATCTAGGTAAGATTTAATGCAACAACCAATGAAAAAAAGCATCCTGAAATTGTTCACCATCTTCCTCGTTCACCCACAGAGGAAACCACTGGAGCCCCGAGCATCACTTTGAGCACAATGTAAATGAAGTAATGATCTCCTGTTACAGCAAATTCACAATTTGTTTGACACAAACAATATTATGAAAACTTGACTGCTGTTAGAGAATGTTTCCCAGATAATTAACATCAGTTTTTCATGAGTGTCTGTTACTTAGCCAACAGTTTTACAGCCTGTTCACTGACAACATCTGCTCAGAACAAGTAGTCTAGGCCTAGTCATATTTTCGTTATCACACGATGACTGACATATTGTCACATTATAAATATATCTCTCTCCAATAGGCTTAATCATTTTATTAGCACTAAATTAATTCAAGTGTATTGCATAGTTGATGTTATAGGTCACTTTTAAAATCATGTCATATTTTATAATTATATCCTGGCCATGGACGCATTAATGTTGCATCTGTCTTTCAAAGATGTCAGGTAAAAGGCAACAAACACTTACAACAAACAGCACCAGTCATAATCTCTATCTGTCTCTCTCTCTCTCTCTCACACACACACACACACACACACACACACACACACATGTTGGGTTTACATGTTTTATGGGGACATTCCATAGGCGTAATGGTTTTTATACTGTACAAACCGTACTTTCTATCGCCCTACACCTACCCTACACCTAAACCTAGCCCTCACAGGAGATTGTGCATACTTTTAATTTATCAAAAAAACTCATTGTGCATGATTTATAAGCCTGTTTCCTCATGGGGACCTGAGAAATGTCCCCACAAGGTCAAAATCTACTGGTATTCCTATCCTTGTGGGGACATTTGGTCCCCACAACGTGATGAATACCAGGTGCACACATACACACACACACACACACACACACACACACACACACACACACACACACACACACACACACACGCGCACACACACACACACACACACACACACACACACACACACAAATTGAATAAACACTTTGTATTTGGTTAAATTGTCAGTGTCATGTGTCAAATATTTTCTTCTGCAAGTCTGAGCAATTATTCATATTAACAACAAAAACACTAATAATAATATTATTAATGGAACACCCCCATTCCACACCCCCGGGGAATTAATGAGATGTCACTCTTGCCTGTCTTCAAAACTTGAGAGCCCTGTGTATGTGTGTGCGTCTGTAAGGGAGAGAGTATGGGAGAAATAAAGGATGTGCTTTCCGTACATAATTAAAATGTAATTTTGTGGCAAAAACATTGAAATAATCTGTTGTTTTATCCTGTTATTTACTGAGTTTATTTGTTTGGCCAGTGGTTGTGGGTTTTGGTTATTTAGCTGTTTTGGGCTGTAAGGACCTTTGAAATAACTGAAAATCGTATGGCGAAGTGATACAAACATGAAATGCAGTCAAGTGCTGACTGGAACTACGTTCGCTGTGCGTTTCCTTGAAAATAATGCACACCTCTAGAACGTTCATCAGCCAATCAGATTAAAGCATTCGACGACCCCCGTAGTATAAATATAGTTATTAGCAGGGCTGTCAAAAACATTGTATTTAATGAATCACTATGGACTGTAGACCAGTGATTGACTCATGATCGATCAAAATAAAACTGGGCTCTATACTGACCGTCAAATGGTCAAATTAAATCATTTAATCATTTTGACTAAATAGTAAAAAGATAATCATTAGATTAAAATGTTAACAAATTGCTAGCCCTAGTTTATGCCTTCATCCTTCATTTTGTAGTTATGCCCTGTACTGCAGTTTTAATGGTTATTTAGCAAGATTTAATAAGTGTTTCCTACACAAAATGGGTGTCACAGGCTATGTTTTACAACAAAAATACTATTTAGGTTTTTCTAGTTCAAAATTTCACATTTTCATTCATTGGCCAATAATTTAAATGGCATCTGATGTCTTAAGCCTGATAATCAATTTGACTAAATAATTAAGCAATAATAAGCAAACTCCTTTGCAAATGGGTTTCTAAAAGATCACTACCAGACAAAATGGTAGTGTATAAATAAATAATTTAAATAAACAGTAAACTGTAATTGAAACAATAAACAACGCAATGAAATTTGTCTGTAGTAATTGAGAAAATCAAAGAGCTATTTTTGTGAGTTCTTAATGCTCTTAGAAGTGTATTATGCAGTATTTATTATAATTTTACTCGACCTTCTTGCAAACCACTAGTCCTGCTCAGGTAACATGATATCACGGATAGAGTAAAAGCTTTTGAGGTTTTCTTTTAACTCAGGCTTTTATTCAAAACTACACTTCATGCAAACAAACAGGACGATGCGGTGTCTGATTTAAACCACACGAGGGCCACAGAGATCAATGGTGTAGATCAATCAATTTTCTCAAAAAATTAAGAATTGCATCTACTCTACTCCATCTACTAAAGAAATAAATATTTTTTTCAAATGTATTTTTACATGTATATTTTTTTTTACACACACACACACACACACACACACACGCACACACACACACACACACACACACACACGCACGCACGCACGCACGCACTATATGCAGCGGGGAAAATAAGTATTTGCCACATCAGCATTTTTATCAGTAAGAGTATTTCTAAGTGGGCTAGTGACACAAAATTTCCACCAGATGAAGACAAATATTTAATTCATACAAAGAAATCAGAACATTTAAGTACACAAGTTGAGTCATAATAAATCAAGTGAAGTGACACAGGGAATATATTGAACACACTTTATTTAATACTTTGTAGAAAAGCCTTTGTTGGAGATTACAGCTTCTAGACACCTCTTGTATGGAGAGACCAGTCGTCTGCATTGCTCAGGAGTGATTCTGGCCCATTCTTCCACACAAACGGTCTTTAAATCTTGAAGTTTCCTTGGGCCTCTTTTATGAACTTTGATCTTCAGTTCTCTTCGGAGATTTTTGGTCAGGTGATTGACTGGGCCATTCAAGCAACTTGATTTTCTTTCTTTGAAACCACTTCATTGTTTCCTTGGCCTTGTGTTTGGGATCATTGTCTTGCTGAAATGTGCATCCTCTTTTCATTTTCAGCTTTCTGGTAGATGGCAGCAGATTTTTATCCAGAATGTCCCGGTACTAGGGATGCACCGAAATGAAATTCTTGGCCGAAGCCGAATAATAATGAAATGCTTGGCCAAAGGCTGAATACCGAACGCGGTGTTTCGCATTTTTTTCCATTTATTTTGCCAATTTTTTCACCATTACAATAATTAAATAGTAAAAATTTGCTTTTTACTATTTTGTGTTGCTTTTCAGAGAAATAAATCAAATAACAAAAATACAATTTCAAAATATTTATTTAACAGTGAACATTTTTTTAACATTGCAGCAGATATTATACAAACAAAGCACAATATAACTTAAAATAAATAAATTAGTAAAATATTATTATCATTTTTATTTTGGCCATCTTTGAAGCCCCCCTTCTTGAATAGCCTATGTTAGGCCTATAACTGACTGCTGAAAGAATGTAACTCTGTATGTCTACAACAACAAATGTGCATTGAATAGTGCAACAATTGTGGATGAACCCACAACAAATGAATAACTGTCCTAGACATAAGCCTACTTAGCCTACTTCTTCAGGAAAAGTGGCAGGTTCTTCTTTATGAAAAGTAGCTTCTCTGCTTTCTCACATGAAAGTCGGTTCCTCTTCTCATCGATGACATGAGATGCAGCACTAAACAGTCTCTCGCTGTCGGTGCTTGTGCATGGAGCAGACAAGTACCTGCAGAATAGTTGAATTTTTTATTGCAGTTTTCTGTCAGTTGCTCATTTCAAAACGAACAATGTCTTCAAGATAATGAAATGGTTGAAACCCAGTGTAGGCCTACTATTTTACTACACTGAAAATAGTTACATTTTCACAAAATACATAATATAAAATATAGGTTTCCTTTTGTTAACATTATTGCATTAACAATGAGCAATACATTTGTTATGGTATTTATTAATCTTCGTTAATGTAAGATAATAAAATTGTTAATGCATGAACTAAATATTTTTTAACAAATAGGCCTACCACTTTTGATACTTTTTAATTCAAAAATTAAAAATGTGATACTTAATTTTAATACTGTATTAGTAAATGCTTTTAATAAGGGTTTTTCATTGTTAGTTAATGTTAAAAATAGAAACTACTTATAAAGTGTTACCATAATCCAAAATATAAATAAAATCTTAAATTAATTTCCCATAGAAGTAGCCTACCTGCGTGCCATCTGCGCCAGGTCGGGAAAGCGGCCTTGATTGGTCCTCCAAAATTTGAGAGGGTTATTGCTCCTGGGGATGGGGACTTCTGAGAGATAACCATCTAACTGTTGAGCGGTTGAGCTTGTCCTCTGTCTTGCAAATGGGTTATTCTCTTGGAGGATCTCATCGAACATGTCAGACAGCGAGACTGTGCGGCTCATCTGTAGTACGAGCCCGTTTACTCTCTGCGCTGTTTTCATCTCCTGCGCTGTGCATCACCTAACCGTCTCCATCACCTAGCGGCTTTTCCAAATCCAACTCGGCCTGGATCATTTCTCGTGTGCGCAGGAGTGGGTGTCCTAGGACTGGGAGAAGCTACTTACCTTTTCGCTGCTGCTGTTGCCGTAGCCGCCACCGTGTCTTTCTCGTACTCTGCATGATGTTCGGGGTGTCTTGATTTTAAGTGATAAATTAAACTTGAAGTGCTGTACGTTTTTGCAGATGCACCCCCTCTGGACAATTCAGCAGAACAGTGTCTGCAAACGGCCGTTTTTGCCTCTTTCTCTGACACTTTAAAGTGCTTCCACACTGCTGACATGTTTGCTGCATAAAGCGCGCGCCTCTCACTCTACGCGGGTTACTATTTGATTGCCTCATTAAAAACGTCATTGTTCGGCAAAATTTTTTCTGCCTTTTTACTTATTCCGAAAGTGCTTTTTTAGGCTATTTTCGGCCGAATAATTTCGGTTGCCGAACATTCGGTGCATCCCTACCCGGTACATTTCTCCATTCATCCTGCCTTCAATAATATGAAGTCTGCCAGTAGCCCTTGCTGAAAAGCAGCCCCAAACCATGATGCTTCCACCCCCAAACTTAACTGTTGGTATGGTGTTCTTGGGGTGGTGTACAGTGCCATTTCTTCTCCAAACATGGTGTGTAGAATGACTGCCAAAAAGTTCAATTTTGCTTTCATCTGATCATACTATAGTCTCCCAATAATCCACAAACTTTAACCGAGCCTCAACATGCTTTTTGTTCAACAATGGAGTCTTGCGTGGTGAGCGTGCATGGATGCCATGGCGGTTCAGTGCATTGCTTATAGTTTTCTTTGAAACAACAGTACCTGCTGATGCAAGGTCTTCCTGAAGTTCTGTCCGAGTGGTTCTTGGCTCTTGGAGAACTCCCCTGATTATTCTTTTGACTCCTCAGACAGGGATCTTATGTGGAGCACCTGATCGTGGCCGGTTTATGGTGAACTGATGCTCTTTCCATTTCCGGATAATGGCCCCCACAGAGCTCACAGGAACATTCAGCATTCTGGAAATGCACATATAACCATTCCCATCAAAATGCTTTTCAACAATAAGATTACGAAGATCTTAAGAGAGTTCTTTGCTTTTACCCATCATGAAGTATTTCCTGTGTGCCTTCTGGGTAATGAGAAGCCTTTCTAGGCCATCAATTAGGACTAAAGCAGCTGATATCAATTAGTACTGATAGGGGGCAGGGTTATTTCTCTCAATACTGACAGATTTCAGGTGATCTCCTGGCTTTCTATGTCATTTTGCACCTTGTTATCTTCATGTGTTCAATACTTATTCCCTGTGTCATTTCACTTTATTTATTATGACTCAACTTGTATACTTAAATGTTCTGATTTCTTTGTATGAATTCAATATTTGGCTTGATGGCTACATCTGGTGGAAATGTTGTGTCAATAGCCCACTTAGAAATACCCTTACTGATAAAATGTGATCTCCAAACTGTAAACTGCTTGCATGAAAGCTGGACCATTTATCATAACTGAATGAAACCAAAGAAACAATTTTTATCGTCTAGGTGATGGGGTCTTCACTGATGATCTGTCTCTGGGGCTCATCTAGTTGATGTGGTCTCTGCTGACATTCAGGGCTGTAAAGGATATCTCTAGGTGCTGATGGGTACAGACTGGATCCGGGGGACTGCAGTGAACGTCTGATCTGGATACATGATCGGTGGCTACGGTGACCTCGGAATAAGAAGGAAAGATACTAGTATTAGCGTAGATGGCATTCTTCTTCTGATGCAACGAGTACATCAGGTGTTTTGGGAAGTGTCCCTGGTTCCGGTTGACCTAAATAATGCAGCCTAACAATCCTTTAACGATCCTTTTGCTAATCTGATCCATCAGTCCATCAGTCTTCCAAACGTTTATGAACGAGGTGTTCCGGGAATTCTTGCATAAGTTTGTGGTAGTCTATATTGACGACATTTTGATTTATTCCCGGAACCAGGCCGAACATCGCCAGCACGTCCGTCATGTCCTCCAACTTCTCCGTCAACATCAGTTATACCTGAAGCTTGAGAAGTGTGAGTTCCACCAGACCAGAATTCAGTTCCTGGGTTACAACATCAGTCCAGAGGGTGTGCAGATGAACCAGGACAAGGTGCAGTCAATCCTGAAGTGGCCCAAACCCAGTACTGTCAAAGAACTTCAACGATTCCTTGGATTTTCCAACTTTTACCGCCGGTTCATCAAGAATTACAGCATCATCACTGCACCCCTGACCTCCCTTCTATGTGGTCAACCGAAACACCTGGTCTGGACTAACTCTGCCCACGAAGCATTCCAACAGCTCCAGAAGATCTTCAGCACTGCTCCTCTCCTACATCATCCCAACCCCGGTCTCCCGTTTGTAGTTGAGGTAGACGCATCCACCATCGGCGTCGGAGCAGTGCTGTCCCAAGCAGCTGGTGATTCCACTCTCCTCCATCCCTGTGCCTACTACTCCAAGAAACTGTCTCCGGTGGAGCAGAATTATGATGTAGGAAATCGGGAGTTACTCGCCATCATACTCGCCTTGGGAGAGTGGCGTCATTGGCTGGAAGGGGCTAACCATCCTTTCACAATTATCACTGACCATAAGAACCTCCAATACCTACGAGAAGCCAAACGACTCAACCCCCGTCAAGCCAGGTGGGCTCTGTTCTTCACCCGGTTCCAATTCAAAATTACCTACCGTCCCGGATCCAAGAACATACCTGCTGATGCTCTATCCAGACAATTCTCCAACGCTGCAACTATCGAACCAGAAAACATCATACCAACTGACCTCATTGTTAGCCCCATCCAGTGGGATATTGACACCTGGATCCAAGAAGCCACTCTCCAAGAGCCTGCTCCGCCGGAATGTCCACAGTTCATCAATCTCCGGGCTCTGGACACCCAGGTAGCAGGCGGACCCTCTCACTTATCCAGTCTCGGTACTGGTGGTCGAGTATGAACCGAGATGTCATCAGGTACGTCCAAGGTTGCTCAGTCTGTGCCACTTCTAATACTCCTCGTCATCTGCCCACAGGAAAGCTGGTACCACTACCCATCCCGCAGAGACCCTGGTCCCACCTCGGGGTAGACTTCGTGACGGACCTCCCAAACTCTGAAGGTAACACCTGCGTGCTGGTAGTAGTGGATCGATTCTCTAAATCCTGCAAGTTCATCCCCTTGGCAGGGCTACCCACGGCTATGAACACCGCCGAGTTGCTCTTCCAGCACGTGTTCCGTCACTTTGGTCGCCCCGAGGAAATTGTGTCGGACCGGGGACCACAGTTCATCTCTCACGTCTGGAAGTCGTTCTTTAAGTCACTTGGTGTGTCTGTTAATCTCTCCTCAGGATACCACCCTCAGACCAACGGCCAGACTGAGAGAAAGATCCAAGAGCTTGGACGTTACCTCCGGTCATACTGTTCCGCAGACCAACACAGCTGGAGCAGGTTCCTCCCGTGGGCCGAGTATGCACAGAACTCCCTACGTCAGGACACCACTGGATTGACCCCCTTTCAGTGCATACTCGGTTTTCAGCCGCCGCTGTTTCCCTGGACGGAGGAACCCACTAATGTTCCAGCTGTAGACTACTGGTTCCGAGAGAGCAAGAGTGTGTGGGACTCAGCTCACCACCACCTCCAACGAGCCATCAGACGCCACAAGGAATTCGCCGATGCTCGTAGAAGAACCACTCCATTCATTATGCCAACCTGGAGACATGGTATGGTTATCTACTAGAGACATCAGGCTGAGATTACCTTGTAAGAAGAGTCCCCTCTACATTGGTCCATTCGAGGTCCTGAGGCAGATCAATGAAGTGACATATCAGCTTCAGCTCCCACCCAGGTACAGAATTCATCCCACCTTCCATGTGTCACTCCTTAAACCATACTTCCCCTCTGCCACAGATGATCCTGGAGCTGAAGCTGAGACCCCTCCTCCTGAGATCCTGGATCAACCCTCAATCTACACCATCAGGGAGATCCTGGATTCCCGACGTCGGGGACGTCGCTTGGAATACCTCATCGACTGGGAGGGGTATGGACCTAAGGAAAGATCCTGGGTGGCCAGAGATGATATCCTCGATCCCCAACTTCTGGCAGAATTCCACCAGAGCCACCCAGAGTGTCCTGCCCCTCAAGGTCGAGGTCGCCCTCGACGTCGGAGAGGGGCGTCGGGAGCCGCCCCTGGAGGAGGGGGTAATGTCAGAGTTCTACCACAGCCAGATTCCCCAGCCACGCCCACTGAAGTCACACACACACGATCACAGTCACCTGACTTTTGATTACACACCTGAATCCACTTCCCGCTCCCCTATATATACCCGGACTGGCTCATTCCTCGTTGTCTGATCTACAGAACACATCCCTGCGATCGCACTCTCTCTTGGACATTCTTGGACTCTATGTTTACCTGTTTCCCCTGTTGGATTTACTTACACGAACTCTGGAACTTCTCAGATAAGATTACACTCTTCAATACCTGCTTCAATATACTTACTAACCTGTCAATAAACTTACCTTTTACATTTTATACTTACCTCCGCCTCTGCCTCCTTGTATGATGTGACATACACAAATACAGCTGACCTGAAAACAAGAAACACATTTCAAATATTTTCCACACTATTAAAAACATGTCTCTAACCAAACACATATGTGATTTTATCCAGTGCAATTTGATTGCATCCAGTGAAATCGAAATTTAAGAACTAATCAAATGTAAATGTGTACCTTAAATAGATTTCCTGAATAAAAACATCTGTAAATCTTTCTACATGAAGTACAGTGAGTGTCCTAAGATAATATATTTTCTATATATATAGTGTGGCGGGAGTCCCGAGGCACAATCAGCGTCGCCCTGGCAACTCACGCCAAACACCTGGACCTCATCACCACGGACCAATCGTTCACGGACGCCGCCCCTACAAAAGCCGGTTGCTCACCACAGATCACTGAGAAACTATCTCCGATGAGGTTGAAGCTTACCTGCTCTCTGCTCTCATTTCCCCCTACAGATTCGCCGTGAACGATTGGCCACCGTCACTTCTGGACACCGCCACCACCGCGAACTCACCTTCAAGCACCTACCCGTTTGCTTGCACCTTCCTGGGGAATTCTGCACGACAAGGACTTCACCTCTCACGGAGCACCGACGCACATTCACCTGCCACTTCACCGTTTCACTTAAGTCTGTTCAATAAACTCACCCTCCGGGGCTCAACTAAAAGTCTTGTCTTGTCGTGCTGTTCCCCGCCCGGCCACAAGGTGGTGGAGAATGCGGGCAAGTTTCCGGGCCTGAGAACACCGACGAGCAAGACTCACTGTTTGTTTACACCGCCATCTTGCCCCCATTCACTTCCGGTTCTGTTTTTTTCAGGGCGCGCCGCTCCCCGAGATCATGGAAGAACTGGTCAAACAACTCACCGAGGTTAGCGTCCGCCAGCAGCAATGCTTTGAACTGTTGACGGAGCAACATGGACAGATTCAAGGATATTTGGCAGAACTACGTGCCCCGGCTGCTCACACCGTCCCGCTGCCGGACCCCCGCGCCGCCGCCGCTCGACTACTACCTAAACTGACCGCAGATGATGATATTGAGGCTTACCTCAAAATGTTTGAGTCTGTCGCTCGCACAGAGGGTTGGGCGAGAGGAATTTGGGCGGAGATATTGGCACCGCTGCTTTCTGGTGAGGCCCAACGGGCGTATTTTTCATTGCCAGCAGCAGCACAAAATAACTATAGTGAATTAAAGAGAGAAATTTTAGGGCGTTTGGGGCTTTCAGCCGTTGCGGCTGCACAGCGTTTTCATGACTGGGAGTTTAAAGCACGGTTGCCAATTCGCGCTCAAATAGCCGATCTGATGCGGTTAGCAGAGCATTGGTTACTAGAGAACTCGCCATCTCCGGCCCAGGTAGTCGAGAAAGTAGTAGTCGACCGGGTGCTGAGAGCGCTACCGCGTTCAATGAAGCAGGCGGCCGGGATGAAGGGTCCAAGAACTCTAGCCGAGCTGGTTGACGCCGTGGAGCTGGCGGACGCAGCCTTCCACCGGGAGGCCGGGGAGCGAGCGCCGCCTTTCCCCCGGAGGGTGAACCAGGAGCGACGCACGCCAGAGGCGCACCCCCGCGCAGTATACAGACCGCCCAGTCCCCGCGACGAGCCAATGCCCACCGATCCACCATCACCGACCCCCAAAGCCTGGATGACCGGCTGCGTGGTGCACCGGGAAACGCCACCAGGAGCCCCCACGACCTTCGTCATGATTCGAGGACGACGGTATCGGGCCCTCCTCGACTCCGGAAGTTCAGTCTCCCTCGCCAGGCCCGGACCCCTAGAACCCCGGCCAGCCCCCAAGTCAACGATGCCTATCACGTGTGTCCACGGTGACACCCGTCAGGTACCTACAAGTCTACTTACCTTTCGTAGGGATGGAAAAGCCTGGACCCTGGAAGTCGGAGTCGTAAGCGACCTGCCGGTCCCATTGCTGTTGGGGCGCGACTGGCCGGGGTTGGAGGCTGCCCTCGCCGAAGCTGCCCGGTCCCCTCGTCCTCGGCACCACCAGCATCGGCCGCCGTCGCGGGGATCTCGAGGCCATACCAACCTGTTGACAACCGACAGTGGGAGAGATGGTGAGTCCCCCTCCCGTAATACTAACCTCTTCCATGATGTCTTCCGGCAGGTTACGGGCGGGGGAGACTTTGGCCGCGCCCAGAAGGAGGACGACCGGCTGAAGCACTGTTGGCGACAGGTCCGCATCCTGGAGGGAAAGGAAGTCCTCCCGGCACCTCACCCTCTCCCATATTTCGTCGTCCAGAACGGTCTGCTATACTGCGTCGCGGAGCGACGGGGGGAGGTCAAACACCTGCTGGTCGTCCCAAAGACCAAGACGGAGCTGGTCCTAGAGTTGGCACATTCGCACCCCATGGCTGGTCACCTGGGAGCCCAAAACACGACGCAACGGATTCGGGATCGATTCCACTGGCCCGGCCTGGAGGCCGAGGTCAGGAGGTTTTGCCAGGCCTGCCCTACGTGCCAGCGCACGTCACCCAGAAAACCTCCCCCCAGCCCGCTGATTCCATTACCCATCATCGGGGTGCCCTTTGAGCGAATCGGGATGGACATCGTGGGGCCGTTGCCGAGGTCTGGCCGGGGACACGAGCACATCCTCGTTATCGTGGACTACGCCACCCGGTACCCAGAAGCAGTCCCCCTCCGCCAAGCCACCGCCAAAGCCATCGCTCGCGAGCTGTTCCTGCTCTCCAGCCGGGTGGGTCTACCGTCGGAGATACTGACCGACCAGGGAACCCCCTTTATGTCCCGGCTAATGGCTGACCTCTGCCGGCTGCTGAAGGTAAAGCAAGTGAGGACCTCGGTCTACCACCCCCAGACCGACGGGCTCGTCGAGAGGTTCAACCAGACCTTAAAACAGATGTTGCGACGGGTGGCCGCCGAAGACAAAAAGGACTGGGATCTGCTCTTGCCTTATGTGCTGTTCGGCATCCGGGAGGTACCACAGGCCTCCACAGGGTTCACTCCCTTCGAACTCCTCTTCGGCCGGCAACCCCGTGGCCTCCTCGACGTAGCCCGAGAAGCCTGGGAGCAGCAGCCGGCAGTCTACCGGACCGTCGTCGAGCACGTCCGAGACATGCGGGAGAAGATCGACCGGGTCATGCCGTTAGTCCGGGAACACCTGGTGAAATCCCAACAGGCCCAGCAACGTCTCTACAACCGGGCGGCCCAACCGCGGGAGTTCCAACCTGGAGATAGGGTGATGGTCCTGGTCCCCAACGCAGCCTGCAAGTTCTTGGCCCAGTGGCAGGGGCCCTACACGGTTGAGGAGCGAGTGGGCCCAGTTAACTACCGGGTAAGACAACCCGGCCGAAGAAGAGTAAACCAATTATATCACGTTAACCTGTTGAAGAAGTGGATCGGGGACCGGGACCAGCTCGCCGCCCTCGCCTCCCAAGATCCCGCGGTTGTAGATGTCAATCCCAACCTGTCAGCCACACAGAAGACGGAGCTGCGGCACCTGGTCGGTCAGTTCCTGGACGTCTTCTCCGACAGCCCCGGCCAGACTAATGTCCTAAGCCACGACATCTGCACCCCTCCGGGCGTCCTCGTCCGGCAACGGCCCTACCGAGTCCCAGAGGCCCGCCGGCAGGCTATAGAGGCGGAAGTCCAAAAGATGCTCAAGCTGGGGGTAATAGAACCATCACGGAGCCCGTGGTCCAGCCCGATTGTCCTGGTCCCGAAGCCCGACGGCACCCTGAGGTTCTGTAATGACTACCGACGCCTAAACGACATCTCCGACTTTGACAGCTACCCCATGCCCCGAGTGGATGAGCTCCTGGAACGGTTGGGGAGGGCTCGGTACATCACAACACTCGACCTCACCAAAGGCTACTGGCAAGTCCCCCTCTCGGCCGACGCCAAGCCCAAAACGGCCTTCTCGACGCCCTCGGGGCACTGGCAGTACCGGGTTCTCCCCTTTGGCCTGCATGGGGCCCCCGCCACCTTTCAACGACTAATGGATGTAATCCTCCGTCCCCATCAGGCCTATGCCGCAGCGTACCTCGACGACGTGGTCATCCACTCGGAGGCGTGGGAAGACCACCTGGAGCGGCTGCGCAGGGTGCTGTTGGAGCTTCGCCGGGCTGGACTAACCGCCAACCCCCGCAAATGCCACCTAGCCATGAACGAAGGCAGGTACCTCGGCTTCAAAGTGGGAAGAGGACTCATCCGGCCTCAGGAGGACAAGGTCAAAGCCATTATGGATGCCCCTAAGCCATCCACCAAGTCGCAGGTACGTGCCTTCTTGGGGTTGGCGGGTTATTATCGGTGCTTTATCCCCGGCTTTTCCTCTATAGCCGCCCCTCTGACAGACCTGACCAGGAAGGGACAGCCAGAGCGGATCCGTTGGTCTGGGGAAACCGAGGAGGCCTTCCGGCGCATCAAGGAGGCCCTGACCACCGAGCCCGTCCTGCGTGCCCCAGACTTCAACTGTCCCTTCCTGCTCCAAACGGATGCCTCCGACACGGGATTGGGGGCCGTGCTCTCCCAGGTCCAGGAGGGAGAGGAGCATCCGATTGTGTACATCAGCCGGAAGCTGTCCAAGGCCGAGCGCAACTACGCCGCGGTAGAGAAAGAAGCTCTCGCCATCAAGTGGGCAGTCCTGGAGCTGAGGTACTATTTATTAGGTCGACATTTTACACTGTTTACAGATCATGCACCGCTACAGTGGATGGCCCGGGCCAAAGACACTAACGCCCGGGTCACGAGGTGGTTCCTCTCGCTCCAGGACTTCCACTTCGATGTGCGCCACCGGGCCGGATCCAGCAACTCCAACGCTGACGGACTCTCTCGGTCTTGGGCAGCGTATGCAGGTCTGTCAGGGGTCATTCCCCTCCCACCCCCTGTCTCCCCTTTTGTTTCTGCCACCAGGACCAGGACGTCGCTTGGGGGGGGGAGTGTGGCGGGAGTCCCGAGGCACAATCAGCGTCGCCCTGGCAACTCACGCCAAACACCTGGACCTCATCACCACGGACCAATCGTTCACGGACGCCGCCCCTACAAAAGCCGGTTGCTCACCACAGATCAC
This sequence comes from Garra rufa, assembly GCF_049309525.1. NCBI lineage: Eukaryota > Metazoa > Chordata > Actinopteri > Cypriniformes > Cyprinidae > Garra > Garra rufa. The sequence continues at coordinate 65,062,946 of NC_133363.1, forward strand.
TGAGAAACTATCTCCGATGAGGTTGAAGCTTACCTGCTCTCTGCTCTCATTTCCCCCTACAGATTCGCCGTGAACGATTGGCCACCGTCACTTCTGGACACCGCCACCACCGCGAACTCACCTTCAAGCACCTACCCGTTTGCTTGCACCTTCCTGGGGAATTCTGCACGACAAGGACTTCACCTCTCACGGAGCACCGACGCACATTCACCTGCCACTTCACCGTTTCACTTAAGTCTGTTCAATAAACTCACCCTCCGGGGCTCAACTAAAAGTCTTGTCTTGTCGTGCTGTTCCCCGCCCGGCCACAATATACACACACTCACACATTACTGATATTTCACATTTTCCGTTACTATAATAATAGCAATATCCTCCTGAGACCCAAAGAAAAAAAGTGCCTCTTTTTTGTTGTTTTTTTGTGATTTCCTACATCCTTTGGGTTAAAAAAAAATTCTACAATTTAGAGTTTTTACGTTTTGTTTTTGTTTTTAATTTTACAGCATGTCCACTGTAGTGGACCACAGGACCATTTTAGTTCGAAACGACAGCCAAACTCACACAACAAAACTGTACAGAATATGGCTGTAAAGGGATATTAATCCAACATTTATGTAACAAAAACAAAACAACTGAAATCAAGCATTTTCCATAACTTGCAATGAGTCTGTTACGGCGCTGTGCAGGAATTTTGGCCCACTCATCTTGGCAGAATTGTTGTAATTCAGCCACATTGGAGGGTTTTCGAGCATGGACCACATTTTGTAAGGTCATGCTGTGGGCATCTCAATAGGATTCAGGTCAGGACTTTGACTAGGCCACTCCAAAGTCTTCATTTTGTTTTTCTTCAACCATTAAGAAGTGAATTTGCTGGTGTGCATTGTCCTGCTGCAGAACCACAGAGTGCGGCATCTTTCCTGTTCTTCCCTTTCTGTCTCTGTGTCTGTCTCAGTCTGCTCATCTGAGTCTCCTGCAATTTCTTCCTCTTCTTCAACATCTTCTTGTATGTTACATTCAAATTTATCCTCATCTGACAGCTCTAAGTCAGAGTCTCCCTCAACTATCTTATAAAAATCCTCTCTGCTTCAGTTCTGCCTCCTACAACATGCAGTCATTAATTACATTAAGATGGTCCTGATGTCCACTATAGTTGACATTTAAAAAAGGATGATATTTTGAAACATAAACAATTTAACAGCTTTGAAAGCTAAATGTATTGTTACTGACACTTTAATAAACAAATATATATGTGATAATAATAGTAAAAAACATGTAAAAAAGCTAAATTTTACATATCTCTGTCCTTCCCATAAAATGTGCTCATTTGCATGTCGGCCATTTTGGATTCAGTGTAAAAGTGGTTCTTAGCATGCCAGCCAATCAAATGACATATCACTAGAAAGCCCAGGATGTCCTCTGCACAGTACAACAGGACTTGACAGAGTAGCTCAAAAAATTCAAAGAAAATTCATGAAAACACAAGGTCCACTACAGAGGACATAAGTCAATGAGCGGGGTCTCAGGAGGATATAATCCTATTACTTTTGAATTTTTCTTATGACCTAACTGGTTTATTACATTGACTGGACCTTATGTACTGTAACTGAAATCTACAGATGCAAATAGATAAATGCAATAATAAAATCAGCCAAATGATACATCAACAAACTCCACAAGAAAAATCTTCAAAATATAGAGATGAATGAATCTGCCAAGTTTGGTGTATGTTGCTGCTGAACTGGAGACGCAAACTCATTTTAAGGAAAACTGCCTTCTAGAATATAATGAATTTTAGGATTTATATAGCGAAACCTTCTTGTATACATCAGAAGAGATGTTCTTTAAAATGTTTCCCAATATAAAAAATGTTATTGGTTAAAACGCCACTGAAAAATCTGATTTGGCAAATTCCGTTTGAAAAGGTCACTGGATCTTTCCACTTTTGTTCATGCGTCATCTGCACATTTTCCTGTTTTGTTGGAATTTGCATATGGACGATCAGATGAAAACAGTTTGTGTTCATTGATGACATTATGATGTAATCCACACAGACACAGTTGTAAAGCTATGAATAAACTATACAGCTGTGAAACACTGACTAAATGTCCAGAGGACCAAAAGAAACACAAGCTGCTCCTGAAATGTTCTCTCAGGTTGTTTTCAATCTGTGATTTACAAATCAAATCTGAATGTGACAAACACCAAGTTGTACATGGAAATCAGGTCCTTGTTTTGATGGTAGCTGAAAGAAGACAACTCATAAATGAAAGGCCAACCATGAAGCTCGTTACTTTAAGATTATCACAATTTGCATGCAAGTTTATACAGTTTTTAATAGAAAAATGCATCAACCTGAAAGTAAAAATCGAGCAAGATCTCTAGAAAATGTTTAGCATTGTCTGAGGTCACAAAAGAAACATCATTAAATGTGAGACTCATTCAATCAATTTTACTTTAATAACATTAAGCATGCATCAAGTGCATAAATAAGGAAAACTAATAAATAAATGTTGATTATTGCCATTGCTAATCTGATCAATTTGATTCACTAATCTTTTTTCCACTTCAATCTGACGGTAGATGAATAGATGAACACAAAGGTTGTGGATTTGATCCAGAGACGAATAAACAATCTGTTGACGATTTCAAGTGCTTTAAACAATTTTTTTTTCTTTTTTTTTAACCAAGTTAGAGTTAATATTTAATATTGTACATCACTGTTCAAATACTCAATGTATATGTCATATAACAAAGTAACAGGGCAAAAGTAAAAAAATATGATACACAAAATGTTCATCATTATATGGGATTTCTGAAGTGTCTTTCTGATTCTGAGCTCAGCTGACACACTTTGAATGTTATTTTCCATGCACATCAACGATGATCTCACATACAACAAAGACTCATAACATGGACTTTATAAAGTGAAAAGATCACACCCAACCTTTCCTGTCCCTGTTCTATTTGTGCGTCTGCCATCGTGAGGATTGATTTGATCTGTTGTTATCAGCTGAGTGTCACTGGATTCGGAAATCTTTCTATTATCATCTGTCACTTTAAATCTGATTTACAAATCAAATATGCAAACGTGACACTAACACCAGAGTACAGATGTAAATAAAACTGCCTCTAGACATCTCGTGAATACAAGGCCTAATGTGAGAAACATCATCATTAGAAGATTAGCCAACCTGAAATAAACTGAACATCATAATGCATCATCAGAAATGGTTCAGAAACAGCAAACATAAGACAAATTTCTTGTTTTAGGCCTCATCTTATGTTTGTGTATGAATGCATAAGGAAAGATAATGTATGACTGTCATTGATAATTGCCACAATTGTCGTCAATCGATAATCATTTCATAGAGCTCTTGAATCTGGTTTCTGGGTGTGAATGCATCTGTAGGCTACTTCATGTCCCAGACTCAAGCTCTCTAAGTAAATGCTGGACATTTTGTAACTCTGAAACACACTCTAATCTGTTTGAATGAAGATTTCTTTAACCAACATCATGACAGAAAACAAGCACATCTGACGTTTGTTCTGTACTTGGGCTTCTTATTAACAAAATGCACAAATTATAGGCAGATCTCCAAAAAATATTAAATCTGGTCTGACGGACCCCCATACTAAAATTTAAAAAGGCAGCTACATATTTTCAAAGAAAAACAAGAAATTAATACCAATATGTGTAAACTACTATTTGGCAAAATTAAACATTTTAATCAAGCATTACATTGGCTTAATCCTATTTTTGTAATTTTGTAAGGGATAAAAGTGATAGTGCAAACATAACCAATTCTTTTATCATTCACCCTATTTTTTAGTAAAACATATGACTTTTATTCTTCTGTAAAACGTGTAAGATCACACAGTGGAGGTCCAATAGTTGGTTCCTAATGTTCTTCAAAAACAAATAGATGAATAAATAATTACGCAATTTAGAAATCACACATTGTCCACAGTCTCACTTTGAATCTTATTTTCAATGTAAAACAGATGTTGACTATCAAACACCTAAAACAGGGCGTGACAGACTTTAAAACCCGAAACCACGGAAATATCCCACACAAGCGTTCTTGTCTCTGAATAGAGCTGTTGATTTGTGCATCTGTGTGATCGTTTGCTGGCGTGTCGTCATGAGGACTGATTTCATCTATATGTTGCTATCAGGTGAGTTTCTTTTGGAAATAGATTCTTAAAATTATAAATGAATTTAAATTGCTCTTTAAGGTATTTATTTATTTTTTAGATGAAATGTTTGTATCTTTCTCTGTTCTTCAGCTCTGATGCGTGTGACGTTCTCGCAGCTTCATGATTATTTCTTTGTGTCCGAGATGGCGAACTGGACAACTGCGCAGACATACTGCAGACAGCATTACACTGATCTGGCCACCGTTAACAACCAGCAAGATAATGACAATCTGCTAAAATTAACAGGATTCACAACCGTTTGGATCGGACTCCATCGGACTTCAGGTAGTACTCCTTTAATCTGGTCGGATGGGAGCAACTCCACATACTCAAACTGGGCACCTGGACAACCCAACAATCATAATAACAATCAGTGGTGTGTTCATATTTTCAATCAGCTCTGGAATGACAAAGAATGTAACTTTGTTTGTCCTTTCGTGTGTTATCTTGGTAAGTTCATTTTATCTTAATATGCATTCCCAATTTTATTTCTCAATGAATGATTTAAGAAATAGCTCACCCCCAAAATAAAGATTTGCTGAAAATCATGTGGGCCCGTATTCACAAAACATTTTATCTTATCACTAAAAATTGTCCTAAATAGCAGTAAAAGTTTATATCGCAGAGTTTTTTCTTAAAACCTTTTGATAAAGCTGCTGAGACAAACTTTTACTAAGGAATACAGAAAAGTCTTAAAGGTAGTTCACTTTCGTAACAACAATGCACAGATAATGTACTCACCCCCTTGTCATCCAAGATGTTAATGTCTTTCCTTCCTCAGTCGTAAAGAAATTGTGTTTTTTTTTTTTTTTTTTGAGGAAAACATTTCAGGATTTCTCTCTTTATAATGGATATGGATGGCGCCCTGAAGTTTGAACTTCCGAAATGCAGTTTAAATGCAGCTTCAAAAGGCTCTAAACGATCCCAGCCAAGGAGGAAGGGTCTTATCTAGCAAAACGATCGGTTATTTTCGAAACAAATTGACAATTTATATACTTGCACAGAAACCTTGCACACATGAGTTCAATGCATAATTCATCCACTGTTAAAAAATAATCACAAAAAACAATACAAAATACAATCTTCAAGCAGTGAGGATGATTTTGCTGTCCACTCTCTTCTTAAAAAGAGAAAAAAGAAAGGACATATTGAGTCCATCCTTATTATTAACAATTATTACATGATTATTTTATAACTCAGTTTACAAGAACTTTTAACTACAGTGCTTTGTGCTGAAAGAGACGAAGTGGATGAACTTGTCAGACGCAATTCTAGAATTTGGCGATCGCTTGTACGGTACTTTGGTATTTTTTAGCATTTGCAAAGACTTTGATTGCTGCTCATCCAATCAGAGTTCAGAGTCAGAACTGTAAATATTTATCTCATTAAAGTTGTTTAATGAATGTTTTTTTCTTGAGTCAGTAGAGTTTCTATAATTGGTAGTCTAATGTGAACCATATTGAAGACTAATATACACTACCGTTCGAAAGTTTGGGGTCAGTAAGACTTGTAATAGTCTTTAAAGAAGTCTCTTCTGCTCATCAAGGCTGCATTTATTTGATTGAAAATACAGAAGAAAAAAAACAGTAATATTACAAAATGTTTTTAATTTTAACATACTTTAAAATAGAATTTATTGTGAAATGGTGAAGTTCTCGTAGTTGAATTTTCGTTTTATTCTTGATTTATGCTTAATTTTGGTGTTTCTCACAGAGAGGAAGAGAAAGACTGTGAGAGTGGAGTTGAAATCGACTCAAAATCTGAACGATCCCACAGTGATGAACGAGATTTTAGCAAAGGTGGATCTCACGCACAACATCAACGAGAAACTCTCTTTAGCACTGCCATTACAACAAGAAAATACATCGCTACGATCACACTAATGTCTGTTTGTGTTCTTCAGATGGAGCAGGTACTGAAGGAGAAGGGCTTGGAAGAACATGCTAAACTGTCATGGGTAAACCAATCCGATGGGAATGTCTTCCAAAAGAAGGAAAGAAGAGATACGCCACTGAGCAGACTTGCCTGACAAAGGAGCATCAATAAAAATGTATAACCTTCTTTGATAAACTATTAGCATGCTGTTCATATTCACTAATTGTTATTTACAGAGTGAATTCTAAGTCTATCGCTATTTATCAGGAGTGTCTTGTTAAATTATAAACTCTTGTGTATCTACAATAAGTGTGTAAAAATGCTTATTCTGCATTATTTTCTGAATTATGTCTGTGAAATCATCTGGAATTATTAGTTTTGAACAGATCAAATTTGAAAGCTTAACTACTGACAAAAAAAAAGATCATTGTAGTTCACGTAAGCGCATTAAAAAGTCTATTTATGTATTCAACGTATATTCAGTTCTTATATATAACTTATTACCAGTTGATCAAACTGTGTATACAATGTACATTTCTAGTCTAATCAATGTATCTCTTATTGGATCTTTAACCAATGGAACAAAAATAAAAAGTGATTATTCTTTCAACAATTTTGTCATCTGGCTGCAAAGAAGTCATTTGATATTAAACTAAAATTGGTAACTGGTCGTTTTTTAGTCTGACACTCTTAACTAAATAAATGTGAAGCTAATAAAATTAAACAGTTTACCACAAGAGGGAAAAAAAAAAAATTCCTCTTTACATAAATCAGTGGCTCATGATCAATAACAGCCATGTGTTAGCACCAGTTCATCGACTAAAACTACAAACAGGTCAAAAACAAATAACTAATGTACTTAATAGCAGACATCATGCCTGAACCTCCACAAGTTCACCAACAGAGGTCACAATGACATTAGAAACAGAATGAAGCAACACCACATCAAAATGGTTTAGAGCAGGGGTCCCCAAACTTTCTTTCTGAGAGGGCCACATAATTTTCTTTTCTTTAATGGAGGGCCAGGTCAGTTTATAAAAGAAAATACCATGGGACGGACTGATTACTAGTATTATTATTATTTTATTATGATTTTACCTGTATGTATTCTACCTTTTAATGCTAGAATAGTTTATTTTGTTATGCACCACACAGACAAATTATCATTTCTTTTCAAAAGATATACCAGTGCATCTCAATAAATTAGAATTTTCATTTATTTCTGTAATTCAACTCAAATTGTGAAACTTGTGTATTAAATCAATTTAATGCACACAGACAGAAGTAGTTTAAGTCTTTGGTTCTTTTAATAGTGATGATTTGGCTCACATTTAACAAAAACCCACCAATTCACAATCTCAACAAATTAGAATATGGTAACACGCTAATCAGATTATCAACTCAAAACACCCACAAAGGTTTCCTGAGCCGTCAAAATGGTCTCTCAGTTTGGTTCACTAGGCTACACAATCATGGGGAAGACTGCTGATCTGACAGTTGTCCAGAAGACAAGCATTGACACCCTTCACAAGGGTTCAATGCACAAACATTCATTGCCAAAGAAGCTCGCTGTTCACAGAGTGCTGCATCCAAGCATGTTTACAGAAAGTTGAGTGGAAGTGTAGAACAAAAAGATGCACAACCAACCGAGAGAACCGTCTCACAGTCTTGAGAGGCTTGTCTAGCAAAATTGATTCAAGAATCCACTGTGTTTTTTGAATCACACGTCAAACTCTGCCTTCATCATTTTCAGTACTTCCACAGACTTTTCAACTGGGAATGGGGCCACTGGTTTCTCAGCTGAAAAACTTTGGGTAACTGGGAGGTGAGTGAAGTCTTGCTTTTGCACTTGTCCCACAAGCAGTGCTAGTTTCACCTCAAATGCTATTGAGTCATTTTGTCATCGCTCTGAATTTTCTAGCTGGCTCACATATTACCTGTTCGATTGCAATAGGACCTCCTCACCCACCAAAGTTTAAAGCAGCCAAACAAACTTACCTATACATTAGATAACTGAGACAGCAGAGTTCGCGATACTGAAAAATAATTTTTAAAAAGTGGACGTTCCAATTGGTGTAATATAATCAGTTGGACAAGCCCCCAAAATTGTTACATACCTCCACTGTCTAGGGTCAGGGAGGTAGTAACTAAAAAAAATTACTGGTGAAATCTCAAAAAAACTTTTAATAGGCCAGCAAGAACTCTTTTCTCCTGTTCCAGCACTCTACACATCACACAATATTTTTGCTACCACTCAAGAAATTTGGTTTATTTGGACAAATTCAAATAAAAAGGTACTGTTACGAGTGGCCATAGGTTGTTGCTTGGATACGGTGTAACTTGGGTGTAGTGCTTTTTCTTTTTCTAATTGTTTACAGGTGGAGTGGATCACGAGGACGGATTCATTGGCGACTGGTGTGATGGCCGCAGTATTTAAACCGCTGAGATGAAGGATTCTGCGGCTCCCCCACTCTCCTGGTTCCCCCTTTTCGTCTTTAATGTATTCTTTCGATTCTGTTGGGTGTTTGTAAAAGGATGGCTATGCAAGACATTTGTTGTTATTTTGTGAATTAAGTATAACTCAGTTGTATTCGATAGCTGTTGCGTTTGTCACCTTACTTCCTGATCCTTGTTAAGTGGACTACGGCTGGGAGGTGGGTGCCTGTTTGTTTTGTTCGTTTTCTCCTGTTTTTGTTAGTAGGGAGGGAAGATTTTTGTATTCTTTTATTTATAATCTACTTTCTAGGTTAGTTTGCGATTTAGTAGTTAGTTCTGTTTATTGTATTTTCTTTTGGCGTTTCCCCTCCCGACGTTTATGCTGATTTTGTCCATTTCTAATTTAATAAATGTATTTTCTTGCATTCTAATTGTGTTTTGTGGTTGTGAAGTTTTGGGGAGTGAGAGCGGGGACCCCAGGGATCTTTTAAAGAGGATCCCTGTTTACTTGTTACGGTTAATTTATTTCTCTTTGAATAGGGATTTAATTTCATTCGTAACAGTACAAAGAGGGGAGCAAAAATAGATTCAGGAGGGGACCAGGCCAAAACAAGAAACATAAAAGGTCTAACTTAAGTACTTTCTAAGGTTGGCTAGTCTTAGCTGGTTTAAGCTGGAAGTAGCTGGTTTTAGCTGGTGGTATCCCAGCCTGACCAGCTAAGACCAGCCTGGCCAGGCTGGAAAAGTGAAAACCCCTCTAAAACCAGCCTGCCTTCCAGCTATGACCAGCTAAAACCAGGCTCAACCTCAGAAGACATTGAAGGCTAAAACAAAAGGGGACCTCTCCACACAAAACTTCCAGCTTTATCCACCAGCTCTCCTTCCAGCAGCCAATCAGAGTAAGCCAGTAGCTGATGGCAATTAGGACCAGCTGATCTTCATTAAGCTTTGCTGTTAGGGAGAAGAGAGGGAGGAGAGAGAGAGAAACAAAACACCACGCACAGCCACAAACAAATGGTATCAGTTGTAATAATACTACACAACTATAAGAACAAAATAAACCTGGAGGTAGGCAGGTGATGAGCCGGTGGCTGTCCTATATGCCAGCATCAGTGTCTTGAATTTGATGCGTGCTGTAACCGGTAGCCAGTGCAGAGAAATGAAGAGGGGTGTGACATGGGCTTTTTTGGGCTCATTGGAGACCAGTCGTGCTGCTGCATTCTGAATCATTTGTAGAGGCTTGATTGTACATGCCTGAAGACCGGCTAAAAGAGCATTGCAGCAGCATTGCAAGATCAAGCAGTCTAAGCTATGTGGTCTTTAAAAGTCAATTGGTCGTCAAAGATTACACCCAGATTTCTGGCTGAAGTCGATGGGGTAATTGTTGATGAACCTAACTGGATGGAGAAGTCATGTTGTAAAGATGCAGTGGCAGGAGAGATAAGGAGTCTTTGCTAGATTGAACTGTAGATGGTGTTCCTTCATCCATGCAGAGATATCCGCCAGGCAGCCTAAGATCCGTGCAGCTACCGATGGATCATCTGGTTTGAATGAAAGATAGAGCTGTGTGTCATCAGCATAGCAATGGTAGGAGAAGCCATGTGCCTGTATAATGGGGCCCAGAGATGTGGTGTATATGGAGAAGAGGAGGGGTCCAATAACTGATCCCTGAGGAACCCCAGTGACCAGTTGATGAGTTTTGGATACCTCCCCTCCCAAGGCCACTCTGAAAGACCTACCAGAGAGGTAGGATTTGAACCAGCGAAGTGAAGTCCCTGTGATGCCCAGCGATGAGAGGGATCTGGTGATTCACAGTATCAAAAGCAGCAGATAGGTCGACAAAATGAGTACTGATGATTTGGAATCAGCTTTTGTCGTCCGCAAGGCTTCAGTGACAGACAGTAGTGCAGTCTCAGTTGAATGGCCACTTCTGAACCCTGATTGGTTAGAATCCAGTAGATTGTTCTGTGAGAGGAATAAGGATAGCTGGATGAAAACAGCTCTTTCCAGTGTTTTTGCTATGAATGGAAGGAGAGAGACAGGTCTGTAGTTGTCAATGAGTGAAGTGTTAAGTGTAGGTTTTTTGAGCAGAGGTGAAGTGCAGAGATAGGGCCGATTGCAGAACGGATATACCGTACCAAGAGCCCCTGTTACTCTGTTCCGCTATTACCGCTATTATTAAGTAAGGAATAATTGACGATGGTCCGTTGAATTCTTAGAAAATAATGCACACCCGAGATGGTGATGCAGCCATGACGTGAAGCGGAGTGGCCGTTACACCTCGGGTGTGCATTATTTTCATAGAATTCAATTGACCGAAGTCAATTATTCTGCTTGTACTACGGTTACCACACCTCAAGACACCAATCTGATGATATATGTGACCCTGGACCACAAAACCAGTCATAAGGTTACATTTTACAAAACTGAGATGTATACATCACATGAAAGCTCAATAAATAAGCTTTCTATTGACATATGATTTGTAAGGATATGACAATATTTGGCCGAGATACATCTGTTTGAAAACCTGGAATCTGAGGGTGCAAAAAAATCAAAATACTGAGAAAATCACCTTTTAAGTTGTCCAAATTAAGTTCTTAACAATGCATATTACTAATCAAAAATTACATTTTGATATATTTATAGTAGGAATTTTACAAAAAATCTTCATGGAACATGATCTTTACTTAATTTCCTAATGATTTTTGGCATAAAAGAAAAATCAATCATTTTGACCCATGCAATGTATTTTTGGCTATTGCTACAAACATACCCCAGCGACTTAAGACTGGTTTTGTGGTCCAGGGTCACATATATCAAGACATTCGCCTGTTTTTTTTCCTTAAAACGCCATTGTGAGTAGGATTAATTTCTTACGCAGCTCATCCAACCCTTCGTTCCTAATTCCAAAACGTCATTTCAGATCTAGAAACGACATTTGAGCGTTTGATAGCAAGCTAATGCAGTTAATAATGAAGTTTAGAGAGCCCGACAGACAAGCAGACGGACAGAAAGAGAGAGGGAGAGAGAGATAAAGCTTGTGAATTACCTCTGAGTTTGTGAGTCTGAGTCAAAATAGATCGACAGCAGTGTCTGTACTAATAGTAAAACTTTTCTTCAAGATCACGCTGTTGTTACCTTGTGTGTGATAAATGTCATATAGTTTTTAAGTCGTTAATCGCCAGGAACAACATGCTAACGTGTGTGCTAACTGTATGCAGGGCTCTCAAGTGTCACGCATTGAGCGTGACAGTCACTCATTTCGGTCTATTGTCACGCACTCCCGCCACACATTGTATTTCTCACGCAGAAAAAAACTATTTATAATATATTTAATATTCCGCAGCGCCCAACATTTGTCTGGCCGCGCTGCTCTCACTAATATGGAACCGGCAGGATTATAATAATAATAATAATAATAATTTGTTACATTTATATAGCGCTTCTCTAGACACTCAAAGCGCTTACAGTGTCAGGGGTATCTCCTCATCCACCACCAGTGTGCAGCATCCACCTGGATGATGCGACGGCAGCCATAGTGCGCCAGAACGCCCACCACACACCAGCTTACTGGTGGAGAGGAGACAGAGTGATGAAGCCAATCTGAATATGGGGATGATTAGGAGGCCATGATGGTCACAGGCCAATGGGCAAATTTGGCCAGGATGCCGAGGTCACACCTCTACTCTTTTCGAAAGACATCATGGGATTTTTAATGACCACAGAGAGTCAGGACCTCGGTTTAACGTCTCATCCGAAGGACGGTGCTTTTTTTGGCAGTATAGTGTCCCCGTCACTATACTGGGGTGCTAGGACCCACGCAGACCACAGGGTGAGCACCCCATTGTGGCCTCACTAGCACCTCTTCCAGCAGCAACCTAGTTTTCCCAGGAGGTCTCCCATCCAGGTACTGACCAGGCTCAACCCTGCTTAGCTTCAGTGGGCGACCAATCTTGGGCTACAGGGTGATATGGCTGCCGATTCAAGCGCGTCTCCCCTGTAGTTCTAGTCTAGCCTGCCACTTATCAGCCAATCAAAAAAAAGAAATAGGCTACACAATAGCCAATCAGAAAATAGCACTATTATATCTAGGTAAGATTTAATGCAACAACCAATGAAAAAAAGCATCCTGAAATTGTTCACCATCTTCCTCGTTCACCCACAGAGGAAACCACTGGAGCCCCGAGCATCACTTTGAGCACAATGTAAATGAAGTAATGATCTCCTGTTACAGCAAATTCACAATTTGTTTGACACAAACAATATTATGAAAACTTGACTGCTGTTAGAGAATGTTTCCCAGATAATTAACATCAGTTTTTCATGAGTGTCTGTTACTTAGCCAACAGTTTTACAGCCTGTTCACTGACAACATCTGCTCAGAACAAGTAGTCTAGGCCTAGTCATATTTTCGTTATCACACGATGACTGACATATTGTCACATTATAAATATATCTCTCTCCAATAGGCTTAATCATTTTATTAGCACTAAATTAATTCAAGTGTATTGCATAGTTGATGTTATAGGTCACTTTTAAAATCATGTCATATTTTATAATTATATCCTGGCCATGGACGCATTAATGTTGCATCTGTCTTTAAAAAATGTCAGGTAAAAGGCAACAAACACTTACAACAAACAGCACCAGTCATAATCTCTATCTGTCTCTCTCTCTCTCTCTCTCTCTCTCTCTCACACACACACACACACACACACACACACACATGTTGGGTTTACATGTTTTATGGGGACATTCCATAGGCGTAATGGTTTTTATACTGTACAAACCGTACTTTCTATTGCCCTACACCTACCCTACACCTAAACCTAGCCCTCACAGGAGATTGTGCATACTTTTAATTTATCAAAAAAACTCATTGTGCATGATTTATAAGCCTGTTTCCTCATGGGGACCTGAGAAATGTCCCCACAAGGTCAAAATCTACTGGTATTCCTATCCTTGTGGGGACATTTGGTCCCCACAACATGATGAATACCAGGTGCACACACACACACACACACACACACACACACACACACACACACACACACGCGCACGCACACACACACACACACACACACACACACACACACACACACACACACACAAATTGAATAAACACTTTGTATTTGGTTAAATTGTCAGTGTCATGTGTCAAATATTTTCTTCTGCAAGTCTGAGCAATTATTCATATTAACAACAAAAACACTAATAATAATATTATTAATGGAACACCCCCATTCCACACCCCCGGGGAATTAATGAGATGTCACTCTTGCCTGTCTTCAAAACTTGAGAGCCCTGTGTATGTGTGTGCGTCTGTAAGGGAGAGAGTATGGGAGAAATAAAGGATGTGCTTTCCGTACATAATTAAAATGTAATTTTGTGGCAAAAACATTGAAATAATCTGTTGTTTTATCCTGTTATTTACTGAGTTTATTTGTTTGGCCAGTGGTTGTGGGTTTTGGTTATTTAGCTGTTTTGGGCTGTAAGGACCTTTGAAATAACTGAAAATCGTATGGTGAAGTGATACAAACATGAAATGCAGTCAAGTGCTGACTGGAACTACGTTCGCTGTGCGTTTCCTTGAAAATAATGCACACCTCTAGAACGTTCATCAGCCAATCAGATTAAAGCATTCGACGACCCCCGTAGTATAAATATAGTTATTAGCAGGGCTGTCAAAAACATTGTATTTAATGAATCACTATGGACTGTAGACCAGTGATTGACTCATGATCGATCAAAATAAAACTGGGCTCTATACTGACCGTCAAATGGTCAAATTAAATCATTTAATCATTTTGACTAAATAGTAAAAAGATAATCATTAGATTAAAATGTTAACAAATTGCTAGCCCTAGTTTATGCCTTCATCCTTCATTTTGTAGTTATGTCCTGTACTGCAGTTTTAATGGTTATTTAGCAAGATTTAATAAGTGTTTCCTACACAAAATGGGTGTCACAGGCTATGTTTTACAACAAAAATACTATTTAGGTTTTTCTAGTTCAAAATTTCACATTTTCATTCATTGGCCAATAATTTAAATGGCATCTGATGTCTTAAGCCTGATAATCAATTTGACTAAATAATTAAGCAATAATAAGCAAACTCCTTTGCTAATGGGTTTCTAAAAGATCACTACCAGACAAAATGGTAGTGTATAAATAAATAATTTAAATAAACAGTAAACTGTAATTGAAACAATAAACAACGCAATGAAATTTGCCTGTAGTAATTGAGAAAATCAAAGAGCTATTTTTGTGAGTTCTAAATGCTCTTAGAAGTGTATTATGCAGTATTTATTATAATTTTACTCGACCTTCTTGCAAACCACTTGTCCTGCTCAGGTAACATGATATCACGGATGGAGTAAAAGCTTTTGAGGTTTTCTTTTAACTCAGGCTTTTATTCAAAACTACACTTCATGCAAACAAACAGGACGATGCGGTGTCTGATTTAAACCACACGAGGGCCACAGAGATCAATGGTGTAGATCAATCAATTTTCTCAAAAAATTAAGAATTGCATCTACTCTACTCCATCTACTAAAGAAATATATATTTTTTTCAAATGTATTTTTACATGTATTTTTTTTTTTTTTACACACACACACACACACACACACACACACACACACACACACACATGTTGGGTTTACATGTTTTATGGGGACATTCCATAGGCGTTTTATACTGTACAAACCGTACTTTCTATCGCCCTACACCTACCCTACACCTAAACCTAGCCCTCACAGGAGATTGTGCACACTTTTACTTCATCAAAAAAACTCATTGTGCATGATTTATAAGCCTGTTTCCTCATGGGGACCTAAGAAATGTCCCCACAAGGACAAAATCTACTGGTATTACTATCCTTGTGGGGACATTTGGTCCCCACAACGTGATGAATACCAGGTACACACACACACACACACACACACACACACACTATATGCAGCGGGGAAAATAAGTATTTGCCACATCAGCATTTTTATCAGTAAGAGTATTTCTAAGTGGGCTAGTGACACAACATTTCCACCAGATGAAGCCATCAAGACAAATATTTAATTCATACAAAGAAAGAACATTTAAGTATACAAGTTGAGTCATAATAAATCAAGTGAAGTGACACAGGGAATAAGTATTGAACACACTTTATTTAATACTTTGTAGAAAAGCCTTTGTTGGTGATTACAGCTTCTAGACACCTCTTGTATGGAGAGACCAGTCATCTGCATTGCTCAGGAGTGATTCTGGCCCATTCTTCCACACAAACGGTCTTTAAATCTTGAAGGTTCCTTGGGCCTCTTTTATGAACTTTGATCTTCAGTTCTCTTCAGAGATTTTTGGTCAGGTGATTGACTGGGCCATTCAAGCAACTTGATTTTCTTTCTTTGAAACCACTTCATTGTTTCCTTGGCCTTGTGTTTGGGATCATTGTCGTGCTGAAATGTGCATCCTCTTTTCATTTTCAGCTTTCTGGTAGATGGCAGCAGATTTTTATCCAGAATGTCCCGGTACTAGGGATGCACCGAAATGAAATTCTTGGCCGAAGCCGAATAATAATGAAATGCTTGGCCAAAGGCTGAATACCGAACGCGGTGTTTCGCATTTTTTTCCATTTATTTTGCCAATTTTTTCACCATTACAATAATTAAATAGTAAAAATGAGCTTTTTACTATTTTGTGTTGCTTTTCAGAGAAATAAATCAAATAACAAAAATACAATTTCAAAATATTTATTTAACACTGAACATTTTTTTAACATTGCAGCAGATATTATACAAACAAAGCACAATATAACTTAAAATAAATAAATTAGTAAAATATTATTATCATTTTTATTTTGGACATCTTTGAAGCCCCCCTTCTTGAATAGCCTATGTTAGGCCTATAACTGACTGCTGAAAGAATGTAACTCTGTATGTCTACAACAACAAATGTGCATTGAATAGTGCAACAATTGTGGATGAACCCACAACAAATGAATAACTGTCCTAGACATAAGCCTACTTAGCCTACTTCTTCAGGAAAAGTGGCAGGTTCTTCTTTATGAAAAGTAGCTTCTCTGCTTTCTCACATGAAAGTCGGTTCCTCTTCTCATCGATGACATGAGATGCAGCACTAAACAGTCTCTCGCTGTCGGTGCTTGTGCATGGAGCAGACAAGTACCTGCAGAATAGTTGAATTTTTTATTGCAGTTTTCTGTCAGTTGCTCATTTCAAAACGAACAATGTCTTCAAGATAATGAAATGGTTGAAACCAGTGGCGGTTCTAGACAAATTTGACTAGGGGGGCCAAGAAGGGGCCAGTGTTTAACCAGAGGGGCACATTAAAAAATGACAACAAGTGGTATTTAAAGATTATAAACTTTATTTTACTTTAAAATCATACAAACATTTTAGGGATGCTCATATTGACCGTTCACTGTTAACCGACAGTAAGAATTTTAACCGATTTTTACTATAAGTTAAACGGTTTAATTTTATTTACGTTTGCTGCATGGTGAAAGAAAAAAATAATGTTTACTCAGGGGCGCGTGTCGACACGTGCAGTGCGGCTGTTTAGACATATTTTGATGAGTAAGCACCTGCTTTACCTTCTCTTAGTGTAACTGATGTAGTAGCCTATGTGCTGCACGATAGCAATGGCGATGTTGCGTTATCAGAGAGTGAATCCGTGAATAAATGAATTCAAATTCTGAATTAATTATAGTCTTAAAAGTGCGCGCTCCCCTTACAATCACTGGAAAGCTGTCACTCATACATTACTGTAGTTCATCGCAATTTCTCAAAGTTAATAAAAGGTAATAAAATCACATGTACACAGTACAATTAATCTCTTATTTACATCATGTCTACACTTTCTTTGTTTTAATGAGAGAGTTCTCAGAGGTGTAGAATTTCAGCAGAACTGAACCGGCACTTGATCATGAACTAACAATGAACAGCTGTATATTTTTATTAACTAACGTTAACAAAGATTTTACAAAGCCATTTACAAACTTGATTTAATTATCAGTGTGAAAAACAAAAGTAACACGGTTATGTGCAAGAACAACAAGTCACTCACGAAATGAAATTGTTTTGCTTACCTTCGACTCTTGCAACAGGAGAAATAAATCGTAGCTCCTCTATCCAAGAGTAGTTCTAATTGTTGCTGCAGTGTTTGTGTGCGCCGCTCTAATTTACCCATGTAAGTAGAACGATGCGTCGCATTAGTTCCGCTTTTGGCGCTCGTGTGTAAAACCATAATTAATTAATTTTTTTATTTGGTCAGCACGGGGGGGCCACAGGGGTGGCCAAGGACATGTCTACAGGGGCACGGGCCTCCCTTGGCCTCTGTGTAGAACCGCCACTGGTTGAAACCCAGTGTAGGCCTACTATTTTACTACACTGAAAATAGTTACATTTTCACAAAATACATAATATAAAATATAGGTTTCCTTTTGTTAACATTATTGCATTAACAATGAGCAATACATTTGTTATGGTATTTATTAATCTTCGTTAATGTAAGATAATAAAATTGTTAATGCATGAACTAAATATTTTTTAACAAATAGGCCTACCACTTTTGATACTTTTTAATTCAAAAATTAAAAATGTGATACTTAATTTTAATACTGTATTAGTAAATGTTAACATTAAGATTAATAAATGCTTTTAATAAGGGTTTTTCATTGTTAGTTAATGTTAAAAATAGAAACTACTTATAAAGTGTTACCATAATCCAAAATATAAATAAAATCTTAAATTAATTTCCCATAGAAGTAGCCTACCTGCGTGCCATCTGCGCCAGGTCGGGAAAGCGGCCTTGATTGGTCCTCCAAAATTTGAGAGGGTTATTGCTCCTGGGGATGGGGACTTCTGAGAGATAACCATCTAACTGTTGAGCGGTTGAGCTTGTCCTCTGTCTTGCAAATGGGTTATTCTCTTGGAGGATCTCATCGAACATGTCAGACAGCGAGACTGTGCGGCTCATCTGTAGTACGAGTCCGTTTACTCTCTGCGCTGTTTTCATCTCCTGCGCTGTGCATCACCTGACCGTCTCCATCACCTAGCGGCTTTCCCAAATCCAACTCGGCCTGGATCATTTCTCGTGTGCGCAGGAGTGGGTGTCCTAGGACTGGGAGAAGCTACTTACCTTTTCGCTGCTGCTGTTGCCGTAGCCGCCACCGTGTCTTTCTCGTACTCTGCATGATGTTCGGGGTGTCTTGATTTTAAGTGATAAATTAAACTTGAAGTGCTGTACGTTTTTGCAGATGCACCCCCTCTGGACAATTCAGCAGAACAGTGTCTGCAAACGGCCGTTTTTGCCTCTTTCTCTGACACTTTAAAGTGCTTCCACACTGCTGACATGTTTGCTGCATAAAGCGCGCGCCTCTCACTCTACGCGGGTTACTATTTGATTGCCTCATTAAAAACGTCATTGTTCGGCAAAATTTTTTCTGCCTTTTTACTTATTCCGAAAGTGCTTTTTTAGGCTATTTTCGGCCGAATAATTTCGGTTGCCGAACATTCGGTGCATCCCTACCCGGTACATTTCTCCATTCATCCTGCCTTCAATAATATGAAGTCTGCCAGTACCCCTTGCTGAAAAGCAGCCCCAAACCATGATGCTTCCACCCCCAAACTTAACTGTTGGTATGGTGTTCTTGGGGTGGTGTGCAGTGCCATTTCTTCTCCAAACATGGTGTGTAGAATGACTGCCAAAAAGTTCAATTTTGCTTTCATCTGATCATACTATAGTCTCCCAATAATCCACAAACTTTAACCGAGCCTCAACATGCTTTTTGTTCAGCAATGGAGTCTTGCGTGGTGAGCGTGCATGGATGCCATGGCGGTTCAGTGCATTGCTTATAGTTTTCTTTGAAACAACAGTACCTGCTGATGCAAGGTCTTCCTGAAGTTCTGTCCGAGTGGTTCTTGGCTCTTGGAGAACTCCCCTGATTATTCTTTTGACTCCTCAGACAGGGATCTTATGTGGAGCACCTGATCGTGGCCGGTTTATGGTGAACTGATGCTCTTTCCATTTCCTGATAATGGCCCCCACAGAGCTCACAGGAACATTCAGCATTCTGGAAATGCACATATAACCATTCCCATCAAAATGCTTTTCAACAATAAGATTACGAAGATCTTAAGAGAGTTCTTTGCTTTTACCCATCATGAAGTCTTTCCTGTGTGCCTTCTGGGTAATGAGAAGCCTTTCTAGGCCATCAATTAGGACTAAAGCAGCTGATATCAATTAGTACTGATAGGGGGCAGGGTTATTTCTCTCAATACTGACAGATTTCAGGTGATCTCCTGGCTTTCTATGTCATTTTGCACCTTGTTATCTTCATGTGTTCAATACTTATTCCCTGTGTCATTTCACTTTATTTATTATGACTCAACTTGTATACTTAAATGTTCTGATTTCTTTGTATGAATTCAATATTTGGCTTGATGGCTACATCTGGTGGAAATGTTGTGTCAATAGCCCACTTAGAAATACCCTTACTGATAAAATGTGATCTCCAAACTGTAAACTGCTTGCATGAAAGCTGGACCATTTATCATAACTGAATGAAACCAAAGAAACAATTTTTATCGATTTTATAATATTTTTCCCCCTTTAAAATGAATTTAAATTCACATGAGGCTGTTTTTCTTGTATGGCTTTTTTGTTGTTACCATAACATTGATAGTACTATGCCTACAAGTGATAAAACATAAGATCTCTTTTTACAAAACGCTATTATTTTGTTATTTTTGTAATTTAAAATTTCAAAGAGAAGGGTCAAGCAAACACCTACTTGCATTTGCATAGGAAAATAACTGCTGAAGGGTCAAAAAAGACATTTAAGTTTGCATAATCTGAAAACATACTCTACTAATCACACAAATACACTGTCAGAGTTCTACCACAGCCAGATCCACCAGCCACGCCCACTGAAGTCACACACACGATCACAGTCACCTGACTTTTGATTACACACCTGAATCCACTTCCCGCTCCCCTATATATACCCGGACTGACTCATTCCTCGTTGTCTGATCTACAGATCACATCCCTGCGATCACACTCTCTCGGACATTCTTGGACTCTATGTTTACCTGTTTCCCCTGTTGGATTTACTTACACGAACTCTGGAACTTCTCAGATAAGATTACACTCTTCAATACCTGCTTCAATATACTTACTAACCTGTCAATAAACTTACCTTTTACATCTTACACTTACCTCCGCCTCTGCCTCCTTGTATGATGTGACAGAAGATCAGACCTACAACATAATGGACAACGAGGAATCACCTGCACCAGATCAACTCACCGAACTCATCAAGGCCTTCAAAGCGGCGTTAACACCATCTCCCGCGCCGCCATCTGCCTCAGGAAGTCCCATGGCTCTACCAAACATGTTTTCGGGAGAAGCGGCTGAGTGTAGCGGTTTTCTGCTTCAAGTCCAACTGTATATCAAGATGCAACCACAGCAATTCCCCACGGATGAATCTAAGGCAGCGTTTCTCATTTCCTTACTCACCGGAAAAGCCCTGCAATGGGCGAAATCAATATGGCAAGCTAAAACACCATTAATCCAGTCCTTTGAGCAATTTACATGCCATTTCTCTGAGGTTTTCAGTACTACTACAGATGTGCTCACCGTTTCTGATCAACTATTCCGACTGCGACAAGGCTCTTCTTCCATCCACGAGTACACCCTTCAGTTCCGAACGCTGGCGACGGCTAGCGGCTGGAATGAGACATCTCTGCTGGGTGCCTATCGTAACGGTCTCCACCCAGACATCCATGCTGCTATGGCCATCTATGATGACAACATCGGGTTGGAGACCTTTCTTCAACGAGCAACACTGGTATTCCAGCGTCTAGCCGCCTGCCAGCCATCCGAAACCGCTCCTCAGCCCGCTATGGTGGCAGCTTGCTCTCCAGTACCAGAACCAATGCAAATTGACTCCACACGCCTGTCATGGTCGGAACGCCAACGTCGAATCAAAGATAAACTCTGCTTGTACTGTGGGAAAGCTGGCCATCTTCTTCGAACCTGTCCCGTCAGACCCCCACGTCCGGTGGTGAGTACAATACAATCTGACATAGAAACAGCCCATCTGACTCTCATACCCGTTACACTTCATACTGTTGAACAAGATCTTTGTGTCTCTGCTCTACTTGACTCAGGCTCTTCTGGAAACTTCATTTCACAAGAATACATAGATCTCCTCCGTCTGCCACGTCAACGTCATCATCCTGAAATGTCAGTCAAGACCATTCAAGGAAAACCACTCGGACGTGGGCGGATTCAGTATTCATCACCATTTATCACTCTACAAGTTGGATTATTTCACCAAGAACGGATCAGGTTTCTGGTACTGGAGAACTCCACTGTTGACATCATTCTCGGACGTCCTTGGCTCCATCGTCACCACCCTGAACTCCGCTGGGATCCCTGTGACATCATCGGATGGAGTAAACATTGTATGAAGAATTGTTTTACCCGGTTACCGTTTCCAGTTTCTGCTCCTCTAACCATCGCATCTACCAAGATTGAAAGCCCTGAGACTGTGAGTAGCGTGCAAATCCCAGCGGAGTATATGGAGTACGAGGACGTATTCAGCAAGCAAGCTGCCACCCAACTTCCTCCCCACCGGCCATGGGACTGTGCCATCGACCTGCTACCTGGGGCTCAATTACCTAAAGGACGCATCTATCCATTGTCCAACCCGGAGCGCCAGGCGATGGAGGAGTACATCCAGGAAGCATTGAAACAGGGATTCATCCATCAATCCACCTCACCAGCTGCTTCAAGCTTCTTCTTCGTGGGTAAGAAGGATGGAGGTCTCCGTCCCTGTATTGATTATCGTATGCTTAACTCACAGACAATCCAACAACCATACCCTCTTCCACTCGTTCCTGCCACCCTCGAGGAACTCCGTGGGGCACACATCTTCTCTAAGCTGGACCTGCGGAGTGCTTACAACCTAGTTCGTATTCGTGAGGGAGACGAGTGGAAAACAGCATTCATAACACCTGCTGGCCACTACGAGTATTTGGTTATGCCGTATGGTTTGTCCATCAGTCCATCAGTCTTCCAAACGTTTATGAACGAGGTGTTCCGGGAATTCTTGCATAAGTTTGTGGTAGTCTATATTGACGACATTTTGATTTATTCCCGGAACCAGGCCGAACATCGCCAGCACGTCCGTCATGTCAAGTCAAGTCAAGTCACCTTTATTTATATAGCGCCTTTTACAATACAGATTGTGTCAAAGCAACTGCACAGTATTTAAACAGCACAATAGTGTGCAAGTAACGCATTATTGTAACAATCAATTTTCAGTTAAAAGCAGTTCATCAATGAATTCAGTGATATCATCGTCAGTTCAGTTCAAATAGTGTACGATATCGCTGGAAAGTGTCCCCAACTAAGCAAGCCAGAGGCGACAGCGGCAAGGAACCAAAACTCCACAGGTGACAGAAATGGAGAAAAAAACCTTGGGAGAAACCAGGCTCAGTCGGGGGACCAGTTCTCCTCTGGCCAGACCAAACAACAGTTTGTACCAATGTCTGATTGTAGAGAACTCATCAGGATCCTGTGGTGTAGTGCCGTTGGCCGTCAAGGTTGGCGAGGTCTTTATTGGTGATCCGCCTTGGAGCTCATCTGGTTGACATCCACGGCTATTGAAGTCATCTCTAGGTGGTGATCCATGATCTAAGCTGGGTACGGACTGGATCCGGGGGACTGGAGTGACCATCTGATCCGGATACAGGCTGGATCTGGTGGCTACGGTGACCTCGGAATAAGAATGAAACAGACTAATATTAGCGTAGATGCCATTCTTTTTACGATGCAACGAGTGCATCAGGTGTTATGGGAGGTGTTTTCGGTTCCGGTTGACCTAATTAATGCAGCCTAACAATCCTTTAACGGATTTGAATTATAGAAATGTGTTAATGATTTTATGTGTAAGCCAGGTTAAAGAGATGTGTCTTTAATCTAGATTTAAACTGACAGAGTGTGTCTGCCTCCCGAACAGTGTTAGGTAGATTGTTCCAGAGTTTAGGCGCTAGATAAGAAAATGATCTGCCGCCGGCAGTTGATTTTGATATTCTAGGTATTATCAAATTGCCAAAATTTTGAGAACGCAGCGGACGTGAAGGACTATAATACGATAGGAGCTCGTTCAAGTACTGAGGAGCTAAACCATTGAGGGCTTTATAAGTAATTAGCAAGATTTTAAAATCTATACGATGTTTAATAGGGAGCCAATGCAGTGTTGACAGAACCGGGCTAATATGGTCATACTTTCTGGTTCTAGTAAGAACTCTAGCTGCTGCATTTTGGACCAGCTGGAGTTTGTTTATTAAGCGTGCAGAACAACCACCCAATAAAGCATTACAATAATCTATCCTTGAGGTCATGAACGCATGAATTAATGTTTCAGCATTTGACATTGATAGCATAGGTCGTAATTTCGATATATTTTTAAGATGGAAAAATGCGGTTTTGCAGATGCTAGAAATGTGGCTTTCAAAGGAGAGATTGCTATCGAATAGGACGCCTAGGTTCCTAACTGATGACGACGAATTTACAGAGCAGCCATCTAGTATTAGACTGTGTTTTAGGTCATTACTTGTGGAGGTTTTAGGTCCAATAATTAATACCTCTGTTTTTTCAGAATTTAACAGTAAGAAGTTATTCGCCATCCAGTTTTTAATATCAGCTATGCATTCTGTTAGTTTTTCGAATGGATATGTTTTTCCGGGCTGCGAAGAAATATAGAGCTGAGTATCATCAGCGTAACAATGAAAGCTAACACCATGTTTCCTGATGATATCTCCCAAGGGTAACATGTAAAGCGTAAAAAGTAATGGCCCTAGCACTGAGCCTTGAGGTAGTCCATAATGCACTTGCGATCTAAATGATACCTCTTCATTTATTGCCACAAACTGATGACGGTCAGATAAGTACGATTTGAACCATGCCAGTGCACTACCACTAATGCCTACATAATTTTCAAGTCTATTTAAAAGAATGTTGTGGTCAATAGTATCAAATGCGGCACTAAGATCCAGTAGCACTAATAGAGAGATGCAACCACGATCGCTTGACAATAGCAGGTCATTTGTTACTCTAATTAGAGCAGTCTCAGTACTATGATATGGTCTAAAACCTGACTGGAAATCCTCGCAGATACCATTTTTCTCTAAGAAGGAGCATAATTGTGAGGATACTACCTTTTCTAGTACCTTTGACAGAAAAGGGAGATTCGAAATTGGTCTGTAGTTAATTAATTCATAGGGGTCAAGTTGTGGTTTTTTAATGAGTGGCTTAATAACAGCTATTTTGAAGGTTTTGGGGACATATCCTAATGATAGTGACGAATTAATAATATTCAGAAGAGGATCTATGACTTCTGGAAGTACCTCCTTTAGTAGCTTAGATGGAATAGGGTCTAACATACATGTTGTGGGTTTAGATGATTTAACAAGTTTATACAATTCCTCCTCTCCTATAATAGAGAATGAATGGAATTGTTCCTCAGGAGATCTACAACGCACTATCTGATGCGATACTGTAGCGGGCGGCTGTATGGTTACAATTTTATCTCTAATAGTGTCTATCTTGGAGGTAAAGTACGTCATAAAGTCATTACTGCTGTGCTTTTGGGAAATGTCTAAACCTGTTGCTGCTATATTTTTAGTTAATTTAACCACAGTATTGAACAAATACCTAGGGTTATGTTTGTTTTCTTCTAAGAGAGATGAAAAGTAATCCGATCTGGCAGTTTTTAATGCTTTCCTATAAGATAAATTACATTCACGCCAAGCAATACGAAAAACCTCTAGTTTTGTTTTCCTCCAGCTGCGTTCCATTTTTCGTGCTTTTCTCTTTAGGGCGCGGGTATGATCGTTATACCACGGTGTTAGACTGTTTTTCTTAATCTTTTTTAGGCGCACTGGAGCAACTGTATCTAAAGTGCTAGAAAAGAGAGAGTCCATAGTTTCTATTACATCATCAAGTTTTTCTGAGCTATTGGATATGCTGAGGAATTCAGATAAGTCAGGAAGATTACTTACAAAGCGGTCTTTTGTAGTAGAAGTGATGGTTCTACCGTATTTGTAGCAAGGAATTGAATTAACAGTTTTAGCTATCTGGATTGTACAAGAGACTAGATAATGATCTGAGATATCATCGCTTTGCTGCAGAATTTCAACGCCATTAATATCAATTCCATGTGACAGTATTAAATCTAGAGTATGATTTCGGCAATGAGTAGGACCTGACACGTGTTGTCTAACCCCAATCGAGTTCAAAATATCTATAAATGCTGTTCCTAATGCATCTTTTTCATTATCAACATGGATGTTAAAATCACCCACTATTAAGACTTTATCTGCGGCCAGCACTAATTCGGATAGAAAATCAGCAAATTCTTTAATAAAGTCTGTATGGTGCCCTGGTGGCCTGTATACAGTAGCTAACACAAACGTCACAGGGGATTTATCATTAGTACTTGTTTCTCTGGATAATGCTATATGAAGCACCATAACTTCAAACGAGTTATAATTGAAGCCCGTTCTCTGAGAGACATTGAGAATACTGCTATAAATAGTAGAAACACCTCCTCCTTTACCTTTTAGACGCGGTTCATGTTTATAACAGTAATCTTGGGGGGGTGGACTCGTTTAAAATAATGTAATCGTCTGGTTTTAGCCAGGTTTCTGTCAAACAGAGCACATCTAGGTTATGATCAGTGATCATATCATTTACAAAAAGTGCTTTCGTAGAAAGGGACCTGATATTCAATAAGCCAAGCTTTATCAATTGTTTCTCTGTATTATATATATTTTTTATTTGTTGAACATTAATTAAATTGTTGGTCCTGATTTGATTCAGGCGTTTTTTGTATTTTCTAGCTCGGGGAACAGACACAGTCTCTATAGAGTGATATCTAGGTGAAAGGGTCTCTATGTGCAGAGAATTAACTGATTTCTGTGACGTGAGGCGGCTAGCAGACGGTCGGTTTAGCCAGTCTGTCTGCTTCCTGACCTGGGCCCCAGTGAGTCAAGTGCAAACTCTAAGACTATGTGCCATATTTCTAGATAGAAGAGATGCTCCACATCCGGAGGGATGAAGACCATCTCTTTTCAACAGGTCAGGTCTGCCCCAAAAGCTTGTCCAATTGTCTATGAAACCTATGTTATTTCGTGGGCACCACTTTGACATCCAGCCATGGAGTGACCACAGTCTACTGTGAATCTCGTCACCACGGTAAGCCGGGAGGGGACCAGAGCATATTACAGTGTCTGACATCGTACTTGCAAGATCACACACCTCTTTAACATTATTTTTAGTGATCTCCGACTGGCGAAGTCGAACATCATTAGCGCCGACGTGAATAACAATCTTACTGAATTTACGTTTAGCATTAGCCAGCACTTTTAAATTTGCCAAGATGTCAGGCGCTCTGGCTCCCGGTAAACATTGGACTATGTTGGCTGGTGTCTCTATTTTCACGTTCCGTACAATAGAATCGCCAATTACTAGAGCACTTTCATCAGGTTTCTCAGTGGGTGCTTCACTGAGTGGGGAGAACCTGTTTGATGTTCTGATCGGAACGGAAGAGCGGTGTTTTGACCCGCGACTATGCCGCCTCACAGTCACCCAATTGCCCTGCTGCATGGGCGTTGTTACCGGAACCGAACAATGTACAGGGCTTTCTGAGCTAGTCACATCCAAAACCGTATCTAAGGCCCTCACATTCTTACTATCCTCCATTAAAGTTTGGATGCGTGACTCTAGTTCTGAAATCTTCTCTGTCAGCCTGACTATATTCCTGCATTTATCACATGTATAAGGCTCACTGCTGACAGAGATAGATAAGCTATACATGTGGCAAGCAGTGCAGACTACAATTGTAGGAGAAGAAGCCATTACTCACCGTGATTGTAGAATGATTTCAACTTACCAATGTTGTTAGAGTTCCTGAAGAACAGATCAGGGGGAGAAAAAATGGAACGGAACCGGCTAAAAGAGTACTAACGATATTAAACACGAGAAAAAATAAATAAAAACGTGAATGGAACGCAGATGGCAAGTTAACCGGCCAGCGCAATGCTAAAAATAGTAAACAAGAGTTAAAAGCGTGAATGGAGTGCGAGCGGCAAATTAACCGGCTATGGAATGCTAACGTGCTGCACTCGTGATTATAGAGTAAGGCGAACAATCAAATTAGTCAGATTAGTTTGATGGATAAGACCAGAAATTAAATTAAGCTATATCTATCAATTTAAAACGGCAGAATTAACAATAAGATAGAGAATCCAGTAGAAAATCCAGTAGAAAAACCTCCTCCAAGTGTCCTCCAAGTTCTCCGTCAACATCAGTTATACCTGAAGCTTGAGAAGTGTGAGTTCCACCAGACCAGAATTCAGTTCCTGGGTTACAACATCAGTCCAGAGGGTGTGCAGATGAACCAGGACAAGGTGCAGTCAATCCTGAAGTGGCCCAAACCCAGTACTGTCAAAGAACTTCAACGATTCCTTGGATTTTCCAACTTTTACCGCCGGTTCATCAAGAATTACAGCATCATCACTGCACCCCTGACCTCCCTTCTATGAGGTCAACCGAAACACCTGGTCTGGACTAACTCTGCCCACGAAGCATTCCAACAGCTCCAGAAGATCTTCAGCGCTGCTCCTCTCCTACATCATCCCAACCCCGGTCTCCCGTTTGTAGTTGAGGTAGACGCATCCACCATCGGCGTCGGAGCAGTGCTGTCCCAAGCAGCTGGTGATTCCACTCTCCTCCATCCCTGTGCCTACTACTCCAAGAAACTGTCTCCGGTGGAGCAGAATTATGATGTAGGAAATCGGGAGTTACTCGCCATCATACTCGCCTTGGAAGAGTGGCGTCATTGGCTGGAAGGGGCTAACCATCCTTTCACAATTATCACTGACCATAAGAACCTCCAATACCTACGAGAAGCCAAACGACTCAACCCCCGTCAAGCCAGGTGGGCTCTGTTCTTCACCCGGTTCCAATTCAAAATTACCTACCGTCCCGGATCCAAGAACATACCTGCTGATGCTCTATCCAGACAATTCTCCAACGCTGCAACTATCGAACCAGAAAACATCATACCAACTGACCTCATTGTTAGCCCCATCCAGTGGGATATTGACACCTGGATCCAAGAAGCCACTCTCCAAGAGCCTGCTCCGCCGGAATGTCCACAGTTCATCAATCTCCGGGCTCTGGCCACCCAGGTAGCAGGCGGACCCTCTCGCTTATCCAGTCTCGGTACTGGTGGTCCAGTATGAACCGAGATGTCATCAGGTACGTCCAAGGTTGCTCAGTCTGTGCCACTTCTAATACTCCTCGTCATCTGCCCACAGGAAAGCTGGTACCACTACCCATCCCGCAGAGACCCTGGTCCCACCTCGGGGTAGACTTCGTGACGGACCTCCCAAACTCTGAAGGTAACACCTGCGTGCTGGTAGTAGTGGATCGATTCTCTAAATCCTGCAAGTTCATCCCCTTGGCAGGGCTACCCACGGCTATGAACACCGCCGAGTTGCTCTTCCAGCACGTGTTCCGTCACTTTGGTCTCCCCGAGGAAATTGTGTCGGACCGGGGTCCACAGTTCATCTCTCACGTCTGGAAGTCGTTCTTTAAGTCACTTGGTGTGTCTGTTAATCTCTCCTCAGGATACCACCCTCAGACCAACGGCCAGACTGAGAGAAAGATCCAAGAGCTTGGACGTTACCTCCGGTCATACTGTTCCGCAGACCAACACAGCTGGAGCAGGTTCCTCCCGTGGGCCGAGTATGCACAGAACTCCCTACGTCAGGACACCACTGGATTGACCCCCTTTCAGTACATACTCGGTTTTCAGCCGCCGCTGTTTCCCTGGACGGAGGAACCCACTAATGTTCCAGCTGTAGACTACTGGTTCCGAGAGAGCAAGAGAGTGTGGGACTCAGCTCACCACCACCTCCAACGAGCCATCAGACGCCACAAGGAATTCGCCGATGCTCGTAGAAGAACCACTCCATTATACCAACCTGGAGACATGGTATGGTTATCTACTAGAGACATCAGGCTGAGATTACCTTGTAAGAAGCTGAGTCCCCTCTACATTGGTCCATTCGAGGTCTTGAGGCAGATCAATGAAGTGACATATCAACTTCAGCTCCCACCCAGGTACAGAATTCATCCCACCTTCCATGTGTCACTCCTTAAACCATACTTTCCCTCTGCCACAGATGATCCTGGAGCTGAAGCTGAGACCCCTCCTCCTGAGATCCTGGATCAACCCTCAATCTACACCATCAGGGAGATCCTGGATTCCCGACGTCGGGGACGTCGCTTGGAATACCTCATCGACTGGGAGGGGTATGGACCTGAGGAAAGATCCTGGGTGGCCAGAGATGATATCCTCGATCCCCAACTTCTGGCAGAATTCCACCAGAGCCACCCAGAGTGTCCTGCCCCTCGTGGTCGAGGTCGCCCTCGACGTCGGAGAGGGGCGTCGGGAGCCGCCCCTGGAGGAGGGGGTAATGTCAGAGTTCTACCACAGCCAGATTCCCCAGCCACGCCCACTGAAGTCACACACACACGATCACAGTCACCTGACTTTTGATTACACACCTGAATCCACTTCCCGCTCCCCTATATATACCCGGACTGGCTCATTCCTCGTTGTCTGATCTACAGATCACATCCCTGCGATCGCACTCTCTCTTGGACATTCTTGGACTCTATGTTTACCTGTTTCCCCTGTTGGATTTACTTACACGAACTCTGGAACTTCTCAGATAAGATTACACTCTTCAATACCTGCTTCAATATACTTACTAACCTGTCAATAAACTTACCTTTTACATTTTATACTTACCTCCGCCTCTGCCTCCTTGTATGATGTGCAGTGTTGTGCAAGTTACTTCCAAAACGTAATACATTATATATTACTAGTTACTGTCTTTTAATAGTAATTAGTTACATTACAATATTACTGTCTCTAAATTGTAATGCGTTACACTACTTTTAAGTTACTGTTGAGTTACTTTCATCAAATTATCCACAGATTATAAAATGCCAAAAAAAAGTTTAGAGCTGCTCATTATACATGAAGTTTAGGATAGCTAGCATAAAATTATAAAAACATATTTAGGTAGGCCTACCGGTATGTCTATTAATGTTACGTTGTAGTTTAGGTTAAACATGGATAAGCACAAAACTCATTAATACTTTCAGAAATAACACCGATAAATAAAGCAAAGTGTTATAATGTACAATCATTAAACACAATGAATAGCCTATAGGCTATTTTAAATGGTTTTCAGAACAAAACAAGAATGAAGAATACAAGTTGCTAAACAAGCCAAAACGAATGAGGGTAAAAGCGAAACTAAAAACAAACGGCGTTGTTCTCGTGCAGCCTACCTCTCTCATTCTGCATCAATCCAATTAAATGTGTCCATATTTGTGATGTATTTGAATGCTAAACTATTATGTAAACCAGGATTTGTACTTAACGCGCTTATAAAACATCCTCCTCACATGAGCAAATATGTGTTTGGCTCGAGCTCAGGCTGACGGCACGGATACTATGCAGTACGCACTATTTCATTTTACCAGTGACTGTATTTTATTCTTATAATTAACAGACTGCAACTTTTGCAACGCTGTGTGTGCGTGAGGCGCCGGGGCAATCGAATAGCGGAATAACTCCGTCATTTTTGGTCATGCAGATCATTTAAAACTGCAGTGTGTTTACTTTTATTTCCTTTCCGTGAACTTTCGTAGAGCGCCACTCCACACAAAAGCGAACCAAACTCAGAAGCATATGTCACTCAGTCTTTTCGTTTTGAAAATCAGATATATTTCGCGTATTCATCCATTTTATATGCGGACTATGATTTAATAAAAACAGATTTTGTCATTTTTAGCTTAATTTTTGTTGCTTATGCGCTCGTCCGTCATTTTTTCTCTTCTCCGACTCCGCAGCTCTCATCATTAGTTTAGTGTTACGTGGCACCAGTCTAGATGTTTCTAGGAGTTACTCGAGCTGTTTCTCCATAACGGGAGTGCGTCCATCTCATAAATGTAGAATTCGTCTCTGCAGTCATCTCAACCATCGAATTCCAGCAACAGGAAGACAAAATATTTTACTTGTGGACTTTTTTTAATTCACAAATTAATTTTGAGTTAAAATATGTTGATGTAACTTGCGTTACTGAGATTGTAACGAGTAATATTATTACCCAAATTGTATTAGTAATGCGTTATATTACCGCGTTACAGCAAAAAGTAATAAACTACTGTAACATATTACTTTTGTAATGCGTTACTCCCAACACTGATGATGTGACATACACAAATACAGCTGACCTGAAAACAAGAAACACATTTCAAATATTTTCCACACTATTAAAAACATGCCTCTAACCAAACACATATGTGATTTTATCCAGTGCAATTTGATTGCATCCAGTGAAATCGAAATTTAAGAACTAATCAAATGTAAATGTGTACCTTAAATAGATTTCCTGAATAAAAACATCTGTAAATCTTTCTACATGAAGTACAGTGAGTGTCCTAAGATAATATATTTTCTATATATATATACACACACTCACACATTACTGATATTTCACATTTTCCGTTACTATAATAATAGCAATATAATCCTATTACTTTTGAATTTTTCTTATGACCTAACTGGTTTATTACATTGACTGGACCTTATGTACTGTAACTGAAATCTACAGATGCAAATAGATAAATGCAATAATAAAATCAGCCAAATGATACATCAACAAACTCCACAAGAAAAATCTTCAAAATATAGAGATGAATGAATCTGCCAAGTTTGGTGTATGTTGCTGCTGAACTGGAGACGCAAACTCATTTTAAGGAAAACTGCCTTCTAGAATATAATGAATTTTAGGATTTATATAGCGAAACCTTCTTGTATACATCAGAAGAGATGTTCTTTAAAATGTTTCCCAATATAAAAAATGTTATTGGTTAAAACGCCACTGAAAAATCTGATTTGGCAAATTCCGTTTGAAAAGGTCACTGGATCTTTCCACTTTTGTTCATGCGTCATCTGCACATTTTCCTGTTTTGTTGGAATTTGCATATGGACGATCAGATGAAAACAGTTTGTGTTCATTGATGACATTATGATGTAATCCACACAGACACAGTTGTAAAGCTATGAATAAACTATACAGCTGTGAAACACTGACTAAATGTCCAGAGGACCAAAAGAAACACAAGCTGCTCCTGAAATGTTCTCTCAGGTTGTTTTCAATCTGTGATTTACAAATCAAATCTGAATGTGACAAACACCAAGTTGTACATGGAAATCAGGTCCTTGTTTTGATGGTAGCTGAAAGAAGACAACTCATAAATGAAAGGCCAACCATGAAGCTCGTTACTTTAAGATTATCACAATTTGCATGCAAGTTTATACAGTTTTTAATAGAAAAATGCATCAACCTGAAAGTAAAAATCGAGCAAGATCTCTAGAAAATGTTTAGCATTGTCTGAGGTCACAAAAGAAACATCATTAAATGTGAGACTCATTCAATCAATTTTACTTTAATAACATTAAGCATGCATCAAGTGCATAAATAAGGAAAACTAATAAATAAATGTTGATTATTGCCATTGCTAATCTGATCAATTTGATTCACTAATCTTTTTTCCACTTCAATCTGACGGTAGATGAATAGATGAACACAAAGGTTGTGGATTTGATCCAGAGACGAATAAACGATCTGTTGACGATTTCAAGTGCTTTAAACAATTTTTTTTTCTTTTTTTTTAACCAAGTTAGAGTTAATATTTAATATTGTACATCACTGTTCAAATACTCAATGTATATGTCATATAACAAAGTAACAGGGCAAAAGTAAAAAAATATGATACACAAAATGTTCATCATTATATGGGATTTCTGAAGTGTCTTTCTGATTCTGAGCTCAGCTGACACACTTTGAATGTTATTTTCCATGCACATCAACTATGATCTCACATACAACAAAGACTCATAACATGGACTTTATAAAGTGAAAAGATCACACCCAACCTTTCCTGTCCCTGTTCTATTTGTGCGTCTGCCATCGTGAGGATTGATTTGATCTGTTGTTATCAGCTGAGTGTCACTGGATTCGGAAATCTTTCTATTATCATCTGTCACTTTAAATCTGATTTACAAATCAAATATGCAAACGTGACACTAACACCAGAGTACAGATGTAAATAAAACTGCCTCTAGACATCTCGTGAATACAAGGCCTAATGTGAGAAACATCATCATTAGAAGATTAGCCAACCTGAAATAAACTGAACATCATAATGCATCATCAGAAATGGTTCAGAAACAGCAAACATAAGACAAATTTCTTGTTTTAGGCCTCATCTTATGTTTGTGTATGAATGCATAAGGAAAGATAATGAATGACTGTCATTGATAATTGCCACAATTGTCGTCAATCTATAATCATTTCATAGAGCTCTTGAATCTGGTTTCTGGGTGTGAATGCATCTGTAGGCTACTTCATGTCCCAGACTCAAGCTCTCTAAGCAAATGCTGGACATTTTGTAACTCTGAAACAAACTCTAATCTGTTTGAATGAAGATTTCTTTAACCAACATCATGACAGAAAACAAGCACATCTGACGTTTGTTCTGTACTTGGGCTTCTCATTAACAAAATGCACAAATTATAGGCAGATCTCCAAAAAATATTAAATCTGGTCTGACGGACCCCCATACTAAAATTTAAAAAGGCAGCTACATATTTTCAAAGAAAAACAAGAAATTAATACCAATATGTGTAAACTACTATTTGGCAAAATTAAACATTTTAATCAAGCATTACATTGGCTTAATCCTATTTTTGCAATTTTGTAAGGGATAAAAGTGATAGTGCAAACATAACCAATTCTTTTATCATTCACCCTATTTTTTAGTAAAACATATGACTTTTATTCTTCTGTAAAACGTGTAAGATCACACAGTGGAGGTCCAATAGTTGGTTCCTAATGTTCTTCAAAAACAAATAGATGAATAAATAATTACGCAATTTAGAAATCACACATTGTCCACAGTCTCACTTTGAATCTTATTTTCAATGTAAAACAGATGTTGACTATCAAACACCTAAAACAGGGCGTGACAGACTTTAAAACCCGAAACCACGGAAATATCCCACACAAGCGTTCTTGTCTCTGAATAGAGCTGTTGATTTGTGCATCTGTGTGATCGTTTGCTGGCGTGTCGTCATGAGGACTGATTTCATCTATATGTTGCTATCAGGTGAGTTTCTTTTGGAAATAGATTCTTAAAATTATAAATGAATTTAAATTGCTCTTTAAGGTATTTATTTATTTTTTAGATGAAATGTTTGTATCTTTCTCTGTTCTTCAGCTCTGATGCGTGTGACGTTCTCGCAGCTTCATGATTATTTCTTTGTGTCCGAGATGGCGAACTGGACAACTGCGCAGACATACTGCAGACAGCATTACACTGATCTGGCCACCGTTAACAACCAGCAAGATAATGACAATCTGCTAAAATTAACAGGATTCACAACCGTTTGGATCGGACTCTATCGGACTTCAGGTAGTACTCCTTTAATCTGGTCGGATGGGAGCAACTCCACATACTCAAACTGGGCACCTGGACAACCCAACAATCATAATAACAATCAGTGGTGTGTTCATATTTTCAATCAGCTCTGGAATGACTCAGAATGTAGATTGCTTTGGCCTTTTGTGTGTTATCTTGGTAAGTTCATTTTATCTTAATATGCATTCCCAATTTTATTTCTCAATGAATGATTTAAGAAATAGCTCACCCCCAAAATAAAGATTTGCTGAAAATCATGTGGGCCCGTATTCACAAAACATTTTATCTTATCACTAAAAATTGTCCTAAATAGCAGTAAAAGTTTATATCGCAGAGTTTTTTCTTAAAACCTTTTGATAAAGCTGCTGAGACAAACTTTTACTAAGGAATACAGAAAAGTCTTAAAGGTAGTTCACTTTCGTAACAACAATGCACAGATAATGTACTCACCCCCTTGTCATCCAAGATGTTAATGTCTTTCCTTCCTCAGTCGTAAAGAAATTGTGTTTTTTTTTTTTTTTTTGAGGAAAACATTTCAGGATTTCTCTCTTTATAATGGATATGGATGGCGCCCTGAAGTTTGAACTTCCGAAATGCAGTTTAAATGCAGCTTCAAAAGGCTCTAAACGATCCCAGCCAAGGAGGAAGGGTCTTATCTAGCAAAACGATCGGTTATTTTCGAAACAAATTGACAATTTATATACTT
Organism: Garra rufa; assembly: GCF_049309525.1. Classification (NCBI taxonomy): domain Eukaryota; kingdom Metazoa; phylum Chordata; class Actinopteri; order Cypriniformes; family Cyprinidae; genus Garra; species Garra rufa. The sequence goes on from NC_133363.1 coordinate 65,098,821, forward strand.
GCACAGAAACCTTGCACACATGAGTTCAATGCATAATTCATCCACTGTTAAAAAATAATCACAAAAAACAATACAAAATACAATCTTCAAGCAGTGAGGATGATTTTGCTGTCCACTCTCTTCTTAAAAAGAGAAAAAAGAAAGGACATATTGAGTCCATCCTTATTATTAACAATTATTACATGATTATTTTATAACTCAGTTTACAAGAACTTTTAACTACAGTGCTTTGTGCTGAAAGAGACGAAGTGGATGAACTTGTCAGACGCAATTCTAGAATTTGGCGATCGCTTGTACGGTACTTTGGTATTTTTTAGCATTTGCAAAGACTTTGATTGCTGCTCATCCAATCAGAGTTCAGAGTCAGAACTGTAAATATTTATCTCATTAAAGTTGTTTAATGAATGTTTTTTTCTTAAGTCAGTAGAGTTTCTATAATTGGTAGTCTAATGTGAACCATATTGAAGACTAATATACACTACCGTTCGAAAGTTTGGGGTCAGTAAGACTTGTAATAGTCTTTAAAGAAGTCTCTTCTGCTCATCAAGGCTGCATTTATTTGATTGAAAATACAGAAAAAAAACAGTAATATTACAAAATGTTTTTACAATATAAAATTATGTTTTTTATTTTAACATACTTTAAAATAGAATTTATTGTGAAATGGTGAAGTTCTCGTAGTTGAATTTTCGTTTTATTCTTGATTTATGCTTAATTTTGGTGTTTCTCACAGAGAGGAAGAGAAAGACTGTGAGAGTGGAGTTGAAATCGACTCAAAATCTGAACGATCCCAAAGTGATGAACGAGATTTTAGCAAAGGTGGATCTCACGCACAACATCAACGAGAAACTCTCTTTAGCACTGCCATTACAACAAGAAAATACATCGCTACGATCACACTAATGTCTGTTTGTGTTCTTCAGATGGAGCAGGTACTGAAGGAGAAGGGCTTGGAAGAACATGCTAAACTGTCATGGGTAAACCAATCCGATGGGAATGTCTTCCAAAAGAAGGAAAAGAAGAGATAAGCCACTGAGCAGACTTGCCTGACAAAGGACCATCAATAAAAATGTATAACCTTCTTTGATAAACTGTTAGCATGCTGTTCATATTCACTAATTGTTATTTGCAGAGTGAATTCTAAGTCTATCGCTATTTATCTTCATGTCCAGATTATTTCCAGGAGTGTCTTGTTAAATTATAAACTCTTGTGTATCTACAATAAGTGTGTAAAAATGCTTATTCTGCATTATTTTCTGAATTATGTCTGTGAAATCATCTGCAATTATTAGTTTTGAACAGATCAAATTTGAAAGCTTAACTACTGACAAAAACAAAGATCATTGTAGTTCACGTAAGCGCATTAAAAAGTCTATTTATGTATTCAATGTATATTCAGTTCTTATATATAACTTATTACCAGTTGATCAAACTGTGTATACAATGTACATTTCTAGTCTAATCAATGTATCTCTTATTGGATCTTTAACCAATGGAACAAAAATAAAAAGTGATTATTCTTTCAACAATTTTGTCATCTGGCTGCAAAAAAGTCATTTGATATTAAACTAAAATTGGTAACTGGTCGTTTTTTAGTCTGACACTCTTAACTAAATAAATGTGAAGCTAATAAAATTAAACAGTTTACCACAAGAGGGGAAAAAAAATAATTCCTCTTTACATAAATCAGTGGCTCATGATCAATAACAGCCATGTGTTAGCACCAGTTCATCGACTAAAACTACAAACAGGTCAAAAACAAATAACTAATGTACTTAATAGCAGACATCATGCCTGAACCTCCACAAGTTCACCAACAGAGGTCACAATGACATTAGAAACAGAATGAAGCAACACAACATCAAAATGGTTTAGAGCAGGGGTCCCCAAACTTTCTTTCTGAGAGGGCCACATAATTTTCTTTTCTTTAATGGAGGGCCAGGTCAGTTTATAAAAGAAAATACCATGGGACGGACTGATTACTAGTATTATTATTATTTTATTATGATTTTACCTGTATGTATTCTACCTTTTAATGCTAGAATAGTTTATTTTGTTATGCACCACACAGACAAATTATCATTTCTTTTCAAAAGATGTACCAGTGCTTCTCAACAAATTAGAATTTTCATTTATTTCTGTAATTCAACTCAAATTGTGAAACTTGTGTATTAAATCAATTTAATGCACACAGACAGAAGTAGTTTAAGTCTTTGGTTCTTTTAATAGTGATGATTTGGCTCACATTTAACAAAAACCCACCAATTCACAATCTCAACAAATTAGAATATGGTAACACGCTAATCAGATTATCAACTCAAAACACCCACAAAGGTTTCCTGAGCCGTCAAAATGGTCTCTCAGTTTGGTTCACTAGGCTACACAATCATGGGGAAGATTGCTGATCTGACAGTTGTCCAGAAGACAAGCATTGACACCCTTCACAAGGGTTCAATGCACAAACATTCACTGCCAAAGAAGCTCGCTGTTCACAGAGTGCTGCATCCAAGCATGTTAACAGAAAGTTGAGTGGAAGTGTAGAACAAAAAGATGCACAACCAACCGAGAGAACGGTCTCACAGTCTTGAGAGGCTTGTCTAGCAAAATTGATTCAAGAATCCACTGTGTTTTTTGAATCACACGTCAAACTCTGCCTTCATCATTTTCAGTACTTCCACAGACTTTTCAACTGGGAATGGGGCCACTGGTTTCTCAGCTGAAAAACTTTGGGTAACTGGGAGGTGAGTGAAGTCTTGCTTTTGCACTTGTCCCACAAGCAGTGCTAGTTTCACCTCAAATGCTATTGAGTCATTTTGTCATCGCTCTGAATTTTCTAGCTGGCTCGCATATTACCTGTTCGATTGCAATAGGACCTCCTCACCCACCAAAGTTTAAAGCAGCCAAACAAACTTACCTATACATTAGATAATGAGACAGCAGAGTTCACGATACTGAAAAATAATTTTTTAAAAGTGGACGTTCCAATTGGTGTAATATAAACAGTTGGACGAGCCCCCAAAATTGTTACATACCTCCCCTGTCTAGGGTCAGGGAGGTAGTAACTAAAAAAATTTACTGGTGAAATCTCAAAAAAACTTTTAATAGGCCAGCAAGAACTCTTTTCTCCTGTTCCAGCACTCTACACATCACACAATATTTTTGCTACCACTCAAGAAATTTGGTTTATTTGGACAAATTCAAATAAAAAGGTACTGTTACGAGTGGCCATAGGTTGTTGCTTGGATACGGTGTAACTTGGGTGTAGTGCTTTTTCTTTTTCTAATTGTTTACAGGTGGAGTGGATCACGAGGACGGATTCATTGGCGACTGGTGTGATGGCCGCAGTATTTAAACCGCTGAGATGAAGGATTCTGCGGCTCCCCCACTCTCCTGGTTCCCCCTTTTCGTCTTTAATGTATTCTTTCGATTCTGTTGGGTGTTTGTAAAAGGATGGCTATGCAAGACATTTGTTGTTATTTAGTGAATTAAGTATAACTCAGTTGTATTCGATAGCTGTTGCGTTTGTCACCTTACTTCCTGATCCTTGTTAAGTGGACTACGGCTGGGAGGTGGGTGCCTGTTTGTTTTGTTCGTTTTCTCCTGTTTTTGTTAGTAGGGAGGGAAGATTTTTGTATTCTTTTATTTATAATCTACTTTCTAGGTTAGTTTGCGATTTAGTAGTTAGTTCTGTTTATTGTATTTTCTTTTGGCGTTTCCCCTCCCGACGTTTATGCTGATTTTGTCCATTTCTAATTTAATAAATGTATTTTCTTGCATTCTAATTGTGTTTTGTGGTTGTGAAGTTTTGGGGAGTGAGAGCGGGGACCCCAGGGATCTTTTAAAGAGGATCCCTGTTTACTTGTTACGGTTAATTTATTTCTCTTTGAATAGGGATTTAATTTCATTCGTAACAGTACAAAGAGGGGAGCAAAAATAGATTCAGGAGGGGACCAGGCCAAAACAAGAAACATAAAAGGTCTAACTTAAGTACTTTCTAAGGTTGGCTAGTCTTAGCTGGTTTAAGCTGGAAGTAGCTGGTTTTAGCTGGTGGTATCCCAGCCTTACCAGCTAAGACCAGCCTGGCCAGGCTGGAAAAGTGAAAACCCCTCTAAAACCAGCCTGCCTTCCAGCTATGACCAGCTAAAACCAGGCTCAACCTCAGAAGACATTGAAGGCCTCTCCACACAAAACTTCCAGCTTTATCCACCAGCTCTCCTTCCAGCAGCCAATCAGAGTAAGCCAGTAGCTGATGGCAATTAGGACCAGCTGATCTTCATTAAGCTTTGCTGTTAGGGAGAAGAGAGGGAGGAGAGAGAGAGAAACAAAACACCACGCACAGCCACAAACAAATGGTATCAGTTGTAATAATACTACACAACTATAAGAACAAAATAAACCTGGAGGTAGGCAGGTGATGAGCCAGTGGCTGTCCTATATGCCAGCATCAGTGTCTTGAATTTGATGCGAGCTGTAACCGGTAGCCAGTGCAGAGAAATGAAGAGGGGTGTGACATGGGCCTTTTTGGGCTCATTGAAGACCAGTCGTGCTGCTGCATTCTGAATCATTTGTAGAGGCTTGATTGTACATGCCTGAAGACCGGCTAAAAGAGCATTGCAGCAGCATTGCAAGATCAAGCAGTCTTAGCTATGTGGTCTTTAAAAGTCAATTGGTCGTCAAAGATTACACCCAGATTTCTGGCTGAAGTCGATGGGGTAATTGTTGATTAACCTAACTGGATGGAGAAGTCATGTTGTAAAGATGCAGTGGCAGGAGAGATAAGGAGTCTTTGCCAGATTGAACTGTAGATGGTGTTCCTTCATCCATGCAGAGATATCCGCCAGGCAGCCTAAGATCCGTGCAGCTACCGATGGATCATCTGGTTTGAATGAAAGATAGAGCTGTGTGTCATCAGCATAGCAATGGTAGGAGAAGCCATGTGCCTGTATAATGGGGCCCAGAGATGTGGTGTATATGGAGAAGAGGAGGGGTCCAATAACTGATCCCTGAGGAACCCCAGTGACCAGTTGATGAGTTTTGGATACCTCCCCTCCCCAGGCCACTCTGAAAGACCTACCAGAGAGGTAGGATTTGAACCAGCGAAGTGAAGTCCCTGTGATGCCCAGCGATGAGAGGGTGGACAGGAGGATCTGGTGATTTACAGTATCAAAAGCAGCAGATAGGTCGACAAAATGAGTACTGATGATTTGGAATCAGCTTTTGTCGTCCGCAAGGCTTCAGTGACAGACAGTAGCGCAGTCTCAGTTGAATGGCCACTTCTGAACCCTGATTGGTTAGAATCCAGTAGATTGTTCTGTGAGAGGAATAAGGATAGCTGGATGAAAACAGCTCTTTCCAGTGTTTTTGCTATGAATGGAAGGAGAGAGACAGGTCTGTAGTTGTCAATGAGTGAAGTGTTAAGTGTAGGTTTTTTGAGCAGAGGTGAAGTGCAGAGATAGGGCCGATTGCAGAACGGATATACCGTACCAAGAGCCCCTGTTACTCTGTTCCGCTATTACCGCTATTATTAAGTAAGGAATAATTGACGATGGTCCGTTGAATTCTTAGAAAATAATGCACACCCGAGATGGTGATGCAGCCATGACGTGAAGCGGAGTGGCCGTTACACCTCGGGTGTGCATTATTTTCATAGAATTCAATGGACCGAAGTCAATTATTCTGCTTGTACTACGGTTACCACACCTCAAGACACCAATGACCCTGGACCACAAAACCAGTCATAAGGTTACATTTTACAAAACTGAGATGTATACATCACATGAAAGCTCAATAAATAAGCTTTCTATTGACATATGATTTGTAAGGATATGACAATATTTGGCCGAGATACATCTATTTGAAAATCTGGAATCTGAGGGTGCAAAAAAATCAAAATACTGAGAAAATCCCCTTTTAAGTTGTCCAAATTAAGTTCTTAACAATGCATATTACTAATCAAAAATTACATTTTGATATATTTATAGTAGGAATTTTACAAAAAATCTTCATGGAACATGATCTTTACTTAATTTCCTAATGATTTTTGGCATAAAAGAAAAATCAATCATTTTGACCCATGCAATGTATTTTTGGCTATTGCTACAAACATACCCCAGCGACTTAAGACTGGTTTTGTGGTCCAGGGTCACATATATCAAGACATTCGCCTGTTTTTTTTTCCTTAAAACGCCATTGTGAGTAGGATTAATTTCTTACGCAGCTCATCCAACCCTTCGTTCCTAATTCCAAAACGTCATTTCAGATCTAGAAACGACATTTGAGCGTTTGATAGCAAGCTAATGCAGTTAATAATGAAGTTTAGAGAGCCCGACAGACAAGCAGATGGACAGAAAGAGAGAGGGAGAGAGAGATAAAGCTTGTGAATTACCTCTGAGTTTGTGAGTCTGAGTCAAAATAGATCGACAGCAGTGTCTGTACTAATAGTAAAACTTTTCTTCAAGATCACGCTGTTGTTACCTTGTGTGTGATAAATGTCATATAGTTTTTAAGTCGTTAATCGCCAGGAACAACATGCTAACGTGTGTGCTAACTGTATGCAGGGCTCTCAAGTGTCACGCATTGAGCGTGACAGTCACTCATTTCGGTCTATTGTCACGCACTCCCGCCACACATTGTATTTCTCACGCAGAAAAAAACGATTTATAATATATTTAATATTCCGCAGCGCCCAACATTTGTCTGGCCGCGCCGCTCTCGCTAATATGGAACCGGCAGGATTATAATAATAATAATAATAATTTGTTACATTTATATAGCGCTTCTCTAGACACTCAAAGCGCTTACAGTGTCAGGGGTATCTCCTCATCCACCACCAGTGTGCAGCATCCACCTGGATGATGCGACGGCAGCCATAGTGCGCCAGAACGCCCACCACACACCAGCTTACTGGTGGAGAGGAGACAGAGTGATGAAGCCAATCTGAATATGGGGATGATTAGGAGGCCATGATGGTCACAGGCCAATGGGCAAATTTGGCCAGGATGCCGAGGTCACACCTCTACTCTTTTCGAAAGACATCATGGGATTTTTAATGACCACAGAGAGTCAGGACCTCGGTTTAACGTCTCATCCGAAGGACGGTGCCTTTTTTGGCAGTATAGTGTCCCCGTCATGAACTAGTGAGCACCCCATTGTGGCCTCACTAGCACCTCTTCCAGCAGCAACCTAGTTTTCCCAGGAGGTCTCCCATCCAGGTACTGACCAGGCTCAACCCTGCTTAGCTTCAGTGGGCGACCAATCTTGGGCTACAGGGTGATATGGCTGCCGATTCAAGCGCGTCTCCCCTGGAGTTCTAGTCTAGCCTGCCACTTATCAGCCAATCAAAAAAAAGAAATAGGCTACACAATAGCCAATCAGAAAATAGCACTATTGTATCTAGGTAAGATTTAATGCAACAACCAATGAAAAAAAGCATCCTGAAATTGTTCACCATCTTCCTCGTTCACCCACAGAGGAAACCACTGGAGCCCCGAGCATCACTTTGAGCACAATGTAAATGAAGTAATGATCTCCTGTTACAGCAAATTCACAATTTGTTTGACACAAACAATATTATGAAAACTTGACTGCTGTTAGAGAATGTTTCCCAGATAATTAACATCAGTTTTTCATGAGTGTCTGTTACTTAGCCAACAGTTTTACAGCCTGTTCACTGACAACATCTGCTCAGAACAAGTAGTCTAGGCCTAGTCATATTTTCGTTATCACACGATGACTGACATATTGTCACATTATAAATATATCTCTCTCCAATAGGCTTAATCATTTTATTAGCACTAAATTAATTCAAGTGTATTGCATAGTTGATGTTATAGGTCACTTTTAAAATCATGTCATATTTTATAATTATATCCTGGCCATGGACGCATTAATGTTGCATCTGTCTTTCAAAGATGTCAGATAAAAGGCAACAAACACTTACAACAAACAGCACCAGTCATAATCTCTATCTGTCTCTCTCTCTCTCTCTCACACACACACACACACACACACACACACACACACACACACACACACATGTTGGGTTTACATGTTTTATGGGGACATTCCATAGGCGTAATGGTTTTTATACTGTACAAACCGTACTTTCTATCGCCCTACACCTACCCTACACCTAAACCTAGCCCTCACAGGAGATTGTGCATACTTTTAATTTATCAAAAAAACTCATTGTGCATGATTTATAAGCCTGTTTCCTCATGGGGACCTGAGAAATGTCCCCACAAGGTCAAAATCTACTGGTATTCCTATCCTTGTGGGGACATTTGGTCCCCACAACGTGATGAATACCAGGTGCGCACACACACACACACACACACACACACACACACACACACACACACACACACACACACACACACACACACACACACACACACGCGCGCGCGCGCACACACACACACACACACACACACACACAAATTGAATAAACACTTTGTATTTGGTTAAATTGTCAGTGTCATGTGTCAAATATTTTCTTCTGCAAGTCTGAGCAATTATTCATATTAACAACAAAAACACTAATAATAATATTATTAATGGAACACCCCCATTCCACACCCCCGGGGAATTAATGAGATGTCACTCTTGCCTGTCTTCAAAACTTGAGAGCCCTGTGTATGTGTGTGCGTCTGTAAGGGAGAGAGTATGGGAGAAATAAAGGATGTGCTTTCCGTACATAATTAAAATGTAATTTTGTGGCAAAAACATTGAAATAATCTGTTGTTTTATCCTGTTATTTACTGAGTTTATTTGTTTGGCCAGTGGTTGTGGGTTTTGGTTATTTAGCTGTTTTGGGCTGTAAGGACCTTTGAAATAACTGAAAATCGTATGGCGAAGTGATACAAACATGAAATGCAGTCAAGTGCTGACTGGAACTACGTTCGCTGTGCGTTTCCTTGAAAATAATGCACACCTCTAGAACGTTCATCAGCCAATCAGATTAAAGCATTCGACGACCCCCGTAGTATAAATATAGTTATTAGCAGGGCTGTCAAAAACATTGTATTTAATGAATCACTATGGACTGTAGACCAGTGATTGACTCATGATCGATCAAAATAAAACTGGGCTCTATACTGACCGTCAAATGGTCAAATTAAATCATTTAATCATTTTGACTAAATAGTAAAAAGATAATCATTAGATTAAAATGTTAACAAATTGCTAGCCCTAGTTTATGCCTTCATCCTTCATTTTGTAGTTATGCCCTGTACTGCAGTTTTAATGGTTATTTAGCAAGATTTAATAAGTGTTTCCTACACAAAATGGGTGTCACAGGCTATGTTTTACAACAAAAATACTATTTAGGTTTTTCTAGTTCAAAATTTCACATTTTCATTCATTGGCCAATAATTTAAATGGCATCTGATGTCTTAAGCCTGATAATCAATTTGACTAAATAATTAAGCAATAATAAGCAAACTCCTTTGCAAATGGGTTTCTAAAAGATCACTACCAGACAAAATGGTAGTGTATAAATAAATAATTTAAATAAACAGTAAACTGTAATTGAAACAATAAACAACGCAATGAAATTTGCCTGTAGTAATTGAGAAAATCAAAGAGCTATTTTTGTGAGTTCTTAATGCTCTTAGAAGTGTATTATGCAGTATTTATTATAATTTTACTCGACCTTCTTGCAAACCACTAGTCCTGCTCAGGTAACATGATATCACGGATAGAGTAAAAGCTTTTGAGGTTTTCTTTTAACTCAGGCTTTTATTCAAAACTACACTTCATGCAAACAAACAGGACGATGCGGTGTCTGATTTAAACCACACGAGGGCCACAGAGATCAATGGTGTAGATCAATCAATTTTCTCAAAAAATTAAGAATTGCATCTACTCTACTCCATCTACTAAAGAAATAAATATTTTTTTCAAATGTATTTTTACATGTATATTTTTTTTTACACACACACACACACACACACACACACACGCACACACACACACACACACACGCACGCACGCACGCACGCACTATATGCAGCGGGGAAAATAAGTATTTGCCACATCAGCATTTTTATCAGTAAGAGTATTTCTAAGTGGGCTAGTGACACAAAATTTCCACCAGATGAAGACAAATATTTAATTCATACAAAGAAATCAGAACATTTAAGTACACAAGTTGAGTCATAATAAATCAAGTGAAGTGACACAGGGAATATATTGAACACACTTTATTTAATACTTTGTAGAAAAGCCTTTGTTGGAGATTACAGCTTCTAGACACCTCTTGTATGGAGAGACCAGTCGTCTGCATTGCTCAGGAGTGATTCTGGCCCATTCTTCCACACAAACGGTCTTTAAATCTTGAAGTTTCCTTGGGCCTCTTTTATGAACTTTGATCTTCAGTTCTCTTCGGAGATTTTTGGTCAGGTGATTGACTGGGCCATTCAAGCAACTTGATTTTCTTTCTTTGAAACCACTTCATTGTTTCCTTGGCCTTGTGTTTGGGATCATTGTCTTGCTGAAATGTGCATCCTCTTTTCATTTTCAGCTTTCTGGTAGATGGCAGCAGATTTTTATCCAGAATGTCCCGGTACTAGGGATGCACCGAAATGAAATTCTTGGCCGAAGCCGAATAATAATGAAATGCTTGGCCAAAGGCTGAATACCGAACGCGGTGTTTCGCATTTTTTTCCATTTATTTTGCCAATTTTTTCACCATTACAATAATTAAATAGTAAAAATTTGCTTTTTACTATTTTGTGTTGCTTTTCAGAGAAATAAATCAAATAACAAAAATACAATTTCAAAATATTTATTTAACAGTGAACATTTTTTTAACATTGCAGCAGATATTATACAAACAAAGCACAATATAACTTAAAATAAATAAATTAGTAAAATATTATTATCATTTTTATTTTGGCCATCTTTGAAGCCCCCCTTCTTGAATAGCCTATGTTAGGCCTATAACTGACTGCTGAAAGAATGTAACTCTGTATGTCTACAACAACAAATGTGCATTGAATAGTGCAACAATTGTGGATGAACCCACAACAAATGAATAACTGTCCTAGACATAAGCCTACTTAGCCTACTTCTTCAGGAAAAGTGGCAGGTTCTTCTTTATGAAAAGTAGCTTCTCTGCTTTCTCACATGAAAGTCGGTTCCTCTTCTCATCGATGACATGAGATGCAGCACTAAACAGTCTCTCGCTGTCGGTGCTTGTGCATGGAGCAGACAAGTACCTGCAGAATAGTTGAAATTTTTATTGCAGTTTTCTTTCAGTTGCTCATTTCAAAATGAACAATGTCTTCAAGATAATGAAATGGTTGAAACCCAGTGTAGGCCTACTATTTTACTACACTGAAAATAGTTACATTTTCACAAAATACATAATATAAAATATAGGTTTCCTTTTGTTAACATTATTGCATTAACTAACAATGAGCAATACATTTGTTATGGTATTTATTAATCTTCGTTAAAGGTTGTATCAGCGATTTCTAGCCTAAAACATAAAGTGTCAATTTCAGCTTACCTTTCTTCACGATCCGCTCGCTGCCTGCCCCATAAATTGTCTGTGAAAAAAAACGTGTCTCTCTGGTCAGCCTAGGGTCCGAGATATGCCAAAAAAACAATCGGCGCTATCAACACACCACAGATAACCAAACAGTGTTCCAACCAATCAGCGTCAGGGGTTTGGTGTTGTGGACTTTCCTACTGGTGCTGGGACGTGAGGGAGGCGGAGCGAAAGTCCACAACACCAAACCCCTGACGCTGATTGGTTGGAACACTGTTTGTTTATCTGTGGAAAGGTTGGTAGTTGGTATTGTTTTTTTGGCATATCTCGGACCCTAGGCTGACCAGAGAGATGCGGTTTTTTCACAGACAATTTATGGGGCAGGCAGCGAGCGGATCGTGATGAAAGGTCAGCTGAATTTGACACTTTATGTTTTAGGCTAGAAATCGCTGATACAACCTTTAATGTAAGATAATAAAATTGTTAATGCATGAACTAAATATTTTTTAACAAATAGGCCTACCACTTTTGATACTTTTTAATTCAAAAATTAAAAATGTGATACTTAATTTTAATACTGTATTAGTAAATGTTAACATTAAGATTAATAAATGCTTTTAATGAGGGTTTTTCATTGTTAGTTAATGTTAAAAATAGAAACTACTTATAAAGTGTTACCATAATCCAAAATATAAATAAAATCTTAAATTAATTTCCCATAGAAGTAGCCTACCTGCGTGCCATCTGCGCCAGGTCGGGAAAGCGGCCTTGATTGGTCCTCCAAAATTTGAGAGGGGTATTGCTCCTGGGGATGGGGACTTCTGAGAGATAACCATCTAACTGTTGAGCGGTTGAGCTTGTCCTCTGTCTTGCAAATGGGTTATTCTCTTGGAGGATCTCATCGAACATGTCAGACAGCGAGACTGTGCGGCTCATCTGTAGTACGAGTCCGTTTACTCTCTGCGCTGTTTTCATCTCCTGCGCTGTGCATCACCTGACCGTCTCCATCACCTAGCGGCTTTCCCAAATCCAACTCGGCCTGGATCATTTCTCGTGTGCGCAGGAGTGGGTGTCCTAGGACTGGGAGAAGCTACTTTCCTTTTCGCTGCTGCTGTTGCCGTAGCCGCCACCGTGTCTTTCTCGTACTCTGCATGATGTTCGGGGTGTCTTGATTTTAAGTGATAAATTAAACTTGAAGTGCTGTACGTTTTTGCAGATGCACCCCCTCTGGACAATTCAGCAGAACAGTGTCTGCAAACGGCCGTTTTTGCCTCTTTCTCTGACACTTTAAAGTGCTTCCACACTGCTGACATGTTTGCTGCATAAAGCGCGCGCCTCTCACTCTACGCGGGTTACTATTTGATTGCCTCATTAAAAACGTCATTGTTCGGCAAAATTTTTTCTGCCTTTTTACTTATTCCGAAAGTGCTTTTTTAGGCTATTTTCGGCCGAATAATTTCGGTTGCCGAACATTCGGTGCATCCCTACCCGGTACATTTCTCCATTCATCCTGCCTTCAATAATATGAAGTCTGCCAGTACCCCTTGCTGAAAAGCAGCCCCAAACCATGATGCTTCCACCCCCAAACTTAACTGTTGGTATGGTGTTCTTGGGGTGGTGTGCAGTGCCATTTCTTCTCCAAACATGGTGTGTAGAATGACTGCCAAAAAGTTCAATTTTGCTTTCATCTGATCATACTATAGTCTCCCAATAATCCACAAACTTTAACCGAGCCTCAACATGCTTTTTGTTCAGCAATGGAGTCTTGCGTGGTGAGCGTGCATGGATGCCATGGCGGTTCAGTGCATTGCTTATAGTTTTCTTTGAAACAACAGTACCTGCTGATGCAAGGTCTTCCTGAAGTTCTGTCCGAGTGGTTCTTGGCTCTTGGAGAACTCCCCTGATTATTCTTTTGACTCCTCAGACAGGGATCTTATGTGGAGCACCTGATCGTGGCCGGTTTATGGTGAACTGATGCTCTTTCCATTTCCGGATAATGGCCCCCACAGAGCTCACAGGAACATTCAGCATTCTGGAAATGCACATATAACCATTCCCATCAAAATGCTTTTCAACAATAAGATTACGAAGACCTTAAGAGAGTTCTTTGCTTTTACCCATCATGAAGTCTTTCCTGTGTGCCTTCTGGGTAATGAGAAGCCTTTCTAGGCCATCAATTAGGACTAAAGCAGCTGATATCAATTAGTACTGATAGGGGGCAGGGTTATTTCTCTCAATACTGACAGATTTCAGGTGATCTCCTGGCTTTCTATGTCATTTTGCACCTTGTTATCTTCATGTGTTCAATACTTATTCCCTGTGTCATTTCACTTTATTTATTATGACTCAACTTGTATACTTAAATGTTCTGATTTCTTTGTATGAATTCAATATTTGGCTTGATGGCTACATCTGGTGGAAATGTTGTGTCAATAGCCCACTTAGAAATACCCTTACTGATAAAATGTGATCTCCAAACTGTAAACTGCTTGCATGAAAGCTGGACCATTTATCATAACTGAATGAAACCAAAGAAACAATTTTTATCGATTTTATAATATTTTTCCCCCTTTAAAATGAATTTAAATTCACATGAGGCTGTTTTTCTTGTATGGCTTTTTTGTTGTTACCATAACATTGATAGTACTATGCCTACAAGTGATAAAACATAAGATCTCTTTTTACAAAACGCTATTATTTTGTTATTTTTGTAATTTAAAATTTCAAAGAGAAGGGTCAAGCAAACACCTACTTGCATTTGCATAGGAAAATAACTGCTGAAGGGTCAAAAAAGACATTAAAGTTTGCATAATCTGAAAACATACTCTACTAATCACACAAATACACTGTCAGAGTTCTACCACAGCCAGATCCACCAGCCACGCCCACTGAAGTCACACACACGATCACAGTCACCTGACTTTTGATTACACACCTGAATCCACTTCCCGCTCCCCTATATATACCCGGACTGACTCATTCCTCGTTGTCTGATCTACAGATCACATCCCTGCGATCACACTCTCTCGGACATTCTTGGACTCTATGTTTACCTGTTTCCCCTGTTGGATTTACTTACACGAACTCTGGAACTTCTCAGATAAGATTACACTCTTCAATACCTGCTTCAATATACTTACTAACCTGTCAATAAACTTACCTTTTACATCTTATACTTACCTCCGCCTCTGCCTCCTTGTATGATGTGACAGAAGATCAGACCTACAACATAATGGACAACGAGGAATCACCTGCACCAGATCAACTCACCGAACTCATCAAGGCCTTCAAAGCGGCGTTAACACCATCTCCCGCGCCGCCATCTGCCTCAGGAAGTCCCATGGCTTTACCAAACATGTTTTCGGGAGAAGCGGCTGAGTGTAGCGGTTTTCTGCTTCAAGTCCAACTGTATATCAAGATGCAGCCACAGCAATTCCCCACGGATGAATCTAAGGCAGCGTTTCTCATTTCCTTACTCACCGGAAAAGCCCTGCAATGGGCGAAATCAATATGGCAAGCTAAAACACCATTAATCCAGTCCTTTGAGCAATTTACATGCCATTTCTCTGAGGTTTTCAGTACTACTACAGATGTGCTCACCCAGGGACCGAAATTAAGTTTTTGATACACCGGCCAAGTTGGCCGGTGGATTAAAAAATCCACCGGACAAACTTATTTTTTACCTGCCAAAATTCTGAACGATTTAACACAGATATATCCAAAGCACGTTATTCTGTATATTATGTGTGCTCCGGACAGAGAGGAGTGACAATTAAAACATCAATAAGAAAAACAACTTTTTGGTCATTTTAGATTTTTTTTATATAAATTGAAATGTTTTTAACAAACTATCTGATCTAGTCAGACTCCTTTTTTTCTTTGTCCATGAAATCTGGCCTCCTGCTTCTGACGCAGTCTTTTTGCCACAGCAGGGTTCAACGCTAAGGAATTTTTCTACTGGCCCGATCAGGCCAGTAGTTCAGATTATTACTTGCCCTGCCAACATTTTTACTGGCCCAGCCCAAAAGAAAAAAAAAAGTTAATATTTATTTCTTAGCCACATATTTTAAATGTGTCAAAAGACAAATATAACTATACATACACTTTTTATTCAGCATAACTTTTCTTTAAATACAATTGATAATTTAAAGAAGTTTTTAAGATTTCAATAACTAAAAATATATACCAGCAGGTGGCGGCACGAAACTGAAATTGATCACTGAATCATATTCATTAGATTCATTTGAATGCATGGTTCATTCAAGAATAAAGCAAGTGACTCTCTTGAAGAATGGGAAATTGAATCATTTCACTAGATTCGTTTAAAGCGTTCACTTATAAACGACACACCGCTGTGTTTGAATGGAGACGCGCAGAACCGTTGCACATTTACAATCAAACACAGCAGTGTGACTTGGCCCAGAATAATTTTGACGACGGAAAATCAGCCATAGTGTTATTGTCAGACAATGTAAGTCACTTAATAATAACTTCTTGTTCTTTTAACTGCTGTATTAAATCAATATCTAATTTACAAACTCCCATAAAAAATATTAAAAGCTGTCACTCATCTTAGTTTCCGATATCACAGAGCTCTATTATAATCAACGACTCTCTCTGTACCGTAAGATCAATCTCTTATTTAAACTCTCTCTACACTTTGTTTATAGAAGAATTCTTGAGATATATCTGTGATACATTACTGTGCTGTGAACCCAGACACATCGGCATTTGGCTTTCTGGTGTATTTAGGACTAACACAACAGGTACAAAGCTGCGATCGTATTTATCTCTGCCATGGTTGATCGCGCCTTCTTGTTATTCGCGCTAGTGACGGGAAAAACTACAGCGAGTGACGCGATGCGCATATTCGCTTGGCTCTCGGTGTGAACGCACCATAGACTGTATTTGCGCACGGCAAATTAAACTTTATTGACAAGGCAGCACTGGCCCGACCGGGGGAGCATCACAGAGATCCGTGATACTCATACTGATTAACGTTACTGGGGAAAAGATTTACTCGCCATGTGGCGGATGGCGCTTTAAATTTAACTTGCCAGACAGAGAATTTGCTCGCATTTGGCGAGTGGCGAGTGTTAATTTCGGACCCTGTGCTCACCGTTTCTGATCAACTATTCCGACTGCGACAAGGCTCTTCTTCCATCCACGAGTACACCCTTCAGTTCCGAACGCTGGCGACGGCTAGCGGCTGGAATGAGACATCTCTGCTGGGTGCCTATCGTAACGGTCTCCACCCAGACATCCATGCTGCTATGGCCATCTATGATGACAACATCGGGTTGGAGACCTTTCTTCAACGAGCAACACTGGTATTCCAGCGTCTAGCCGCCTGCCAGCCATCCGAAACCGCTCCTCAGCCCGCTATGGTGGCAGCTTGCTCTCCAGTACCAGAACCAATGCAAATTGACTCCACACGCCTGTCATGGTCGGAACGCCAACGTCGAATCAAAGATAAACTCTGCTTGTACTGTGGGAAAGCTGGCCATCTTCTTCGAACCTGTCCCGTCAGACCCCCACGTCCGGTGGTGAGTACAATACAATCTGACATAGAAACAGCCCATCTGACTCTCATACCCGTTACACTTCATACTGTTGAACAAGATCTTTGTGTCTCTGCTCTACTTGACTCAGGCTCATCTGGAAACTTCATTTCACAAGAATACATAGATCTCCTCCGTCTGCCACGTCAACGTCATCATCCTGAAATGTCAGTCAAGACCATTCAAGGAAAACCACTCGGACGTGGGCGGATTCAGTATTCATCACCATTTATCACTCTACAAGTTGGATTATTTCACCAAGAACGGATCAGGTTTCTGGTACTGGAGAACTCCACTGTTGACATCATTCTCGGACGTCCTTGGCTCCATCGTCACCACCCTGAACTCCGCTGGGATCCCTGTGACATCATCGGATGGAGTAAACATTGTATGAAGAATTGTTTTACCCGGTTACCTTTTCCAGTTTCTGCTCCTCTAACCATCGCATCTACCAAGATTGAAAGCCCTGAGACTGTGAGTAGCGTGCAAATCCCAGCGGAGTATATGGAGTACGAGGACGTATTCAGCAAGCAAGCTGCCACCCAACTTCCTCCCCACCGGCCATGGGACTGTGCCATCGACCTGCTACCTGGGGCTCAATTACCTAAAGGACGCATCTATCCATTGTCCAACCCGGAGCGCCAGGCGATGGAGGAGTACATCCAGGAAGCATTGAAACAGGGATTCATCCGTCAATCCACCTCACCAGCTGCTTCAAGCTTCTTCTTCGTGGGTAAGAAGGATGGAGGTATTCTTCATCTATATTGACGACATTTTGATTTATTCCCGGAACCAGGCCGAACATCGCCAGCACGTCCGTCATGTCCTCCAAGTTCTCCGTCAACATCAGTTATACCTGAAGCTTGAGAAGTGTGAGTTCCACCAGACCAGAATTCAGTTCCTGGGTTACAACATCAGTCCAGAGGGTGTGCAGATGAACCAGGACAAGGTGCAGTCAATCCTGAAGTGGCCCAAACCCAGTACTGTCAAAGAACTTCAACGATTCCTTGGATTTTCCAACTTTTACCGCCGGTTCATCAAGAATTACAGCATCATCACTGCACCCCTGACCTCCCTTCTATGTGGTCAACCGAAACACCTGGTCTGGACTAACTCTGCCCACGAAGCATTCCAACAGCTCCAGAAGATCTTCAGCGCTGCTCCTCTCCTACATCATCCCAACCCCGGTCTCCCGTTTGTAGTTGAGGTAGACGCATCCACCATCGGCGTCGGAGCAGTGCTGTCCCAAGCAGCTGGTGATTCCACTCTCCTCCATCCCTGTGCCTACTACTCCAAGAAACTGTCTCCGGTGGAGCAGAATTATGATGTAGGAAATCGGGAGTTACTCGCCATCATACTCGCCTTGGAAGAGTGGCGTCATTGGCTGGAAGGGGCTAACCATCCTTTCACAATTATCACTGACCATAAGAACCTCCAATACCTACGAGAAGCCAAACGACTCAATCCCCGTCAAGCCAGGTGGGCTCTGTTCTTCACCCGGTTCCAATTCAAAATTACCTACCGTCCCGGATCCAAGAACATACCTGCTGATGCTCTATCCAGACAATTCTCCAACGCTGCAACTATCGAACCAGAAAACATCATACCAACTGACCTCATTGTTAGCCCCATCCAGTGGGATATTGACACCTGGATCCAAGAAGCCACTCTCCAAGAGCCTGCTCCGCCGGAATGTCCACAGTTCATCAATCTCCGGGCTCTGGACACCCAGGTAGCAGGCGGACCCTCTCGCTTATCCAGTCTCGGTACTGGTGGTCCAGTATGAACCGAGATGTCATCAGGTACGTCCAAGGTTGCTCAGTCTGTGCCACTTCTAATACTCCTCGTCATCTGCCCACAGGAAAGCTGGTACCACTACCCATCCCGCAGAGACCCTGGTCCCACCTCGGGGTAGACTTCGTGACGGACCTCCCAAACTCTGAAGGTAACACCTGCGTGCTGGTAGTAGTGGATCGATTCTCTAAATCCTGCAAGTTCATCCCCTTGGCAGGGCTACCCACGGCTATGAACACCGCCGAGTTGCTCTTCCAGCACGTGTTCCGTCACTTTGGTCTCCCCGAGGAAATTGTGTCGGACCGGGGTCCACAGTTCATCTCTCACGTCTGGAAGTCGTTCTTTAAGTCACTTGGTGTGTCTGTTAATCTCTCCTCAGGATACCACCCTCAGACCAACGGCCAGACTGAGAGAAAGATCCAAGAGCTTGGACGTTACCTCCGGTCATACTGTTCCGCAGACCAACACAGCTGGAGCAGGTTCCTCCCGTGGGCCGAGTATGCACAGAACTCCCTACGTCAGGACACCACTGGATTGACCCCCTTTCAGTACATACTCGGTTTTCAGCCGCCGCTGTTTCCCTGGACGGAGGAACCCACTAATGTTCCAGCTGTAGACTACTGGTTCCGAGAGAGCAAGAGAGTGTGGGACTCAGCTCACCACCACCTCCAACGAGCCATCAGACGCCACAAGGAATTCGCCGATGCTCGTAGAAGAACCACTCCATTATACCAACCTGGAGACATGGTATGGTTATCTACTAGAGACATCAGGCTGAGATTACCTTGTAAGAAGCTGAGTCCCCTCTACATTGGTCCATTCGAGGTCTTGAGGCAGATCAATGAAGTGACATATCAACTTCAGCTCCCACCCAGGTACAGAATTCATCCCACCTTCCATGTGTCACTCCTTAAACCATACTTTCCCTCTGCCACAGATGATCCTGGAGCTGAAGCTGAGACCCCTCCTCCTGAGATCCTGGATCAACCCTCAATCTACACCATCAGGGAGATCCTGGATTCCCGACGTCGGGGACGTCGCTTGGAATACCTCATCGACTGGGAGGGGTATGGACCTGAGGAAAGATCCTGGGTGGCCAGAGATGATATCCTCGATCCCCAACTTCTGGCAGAATTCCACCAGAGCCACCCAGAGTGTCCTGCCCCTCGTGGTCGAGGTCGCCCTCGACGTCGGAGAGGGGCGTCGGGAGCCGCCCCTGGAGGAGGGGGTAATGTCAGAGTTCTACCACAGCCAGATTCCCCAGCCACGCCCACTGAAGTCACACACACACGATCACAGTCACCTGACTTTTGATTACACACCTGAATCCACTTCCCGCTCCCCTATATATACCCGGACTGGCTCATTCCTCGTTGTCTGATCTACAGATCACATCCCTGCGATCGCACTCTCTCTTGGACATTCTTGGACTCTATGTTTACCTGTTTCCCCTGTTGGATTTACTTACACGAACTCTGGAACTTCTCAGATAAGATTACACTCTTCAATACCTGCTTCAATATACTTACTAACCTGTCAATAAACTTACCTTTTACATTTTATACTTACCTCCGCCTCTGCCTCCTTGTATGATGTGACATACACAAATACAGCTGACCTGAAAACAAGAAACACATTTCAAATATTTTCCACACTATTAAAAACATGCCTCTAACCAAACACATATGTGATTTTATCCAGTGCAATTTGATTGCATCCAGTGAAATCGAAATTTAAGAACTAATCAAATGTAAATGTGTACCTTAAATAGATTTCCTGAATAAAAACATCTGTAAATCTTTCTACATGAAGTACAGTGAGTGTCCTAAGATAATATATTTTCTATATATATATACACACACTCACACATTACTGATATTTCACATTTTCCGTTACTATAATAATAGCAATATAATCCTATTACTTTTGAATTTTTCTTATGACCTAACTGGTTTATTACATTGACTGGACCTTATGTACTGTAACTGAAATCTACAGATGCAAATAGATAAATGCAATAATAAAATCAGCCAAATGATACATCAACAAACTCCACAAGAAAAATCTTCAAAATATAGAGATGAATGAATCTGCCAAGTTTGGTGTATGTTGCTGCTGAACTGGAGACGCAAACTCATTTTAAGGAAAACTGCCTTCTAGAATATAATGAATTTTAGGATTTATATAGCGAAACCTTCTTGTATACATCAGAAGAGATGTTCTTTAAAATGTTTCCCAATATAAAAAATGTTATTGGTTAAAACGCCACTGAAAAATCTGATTTGGCAAATTCCGTTTGAAAAGGTCACTGGATCTTTCCACTTTTGTTCATGCGTCATCTGCACATTTTCCTGTTTTGTTGGAATTTGCATATGGACGATCAGATGAAAACAGTTTGTGTTCATTGATGACATTATGATGTAATCCACACAGACACAGTTGTAAAGCTATGAATAAACTATACAGCTGTGAAACACTGACTAAATGTCCAGAGGACCAAAAGAAACACAAGCTGCTCCTGAAATGTTCTCTCAGGTTGTTTTCAATCTGTGATTTACAAATCAAATCTGAATGTGACAAACACCAAGTTGTACATGGAAATCAGGTCCTTGTTTTGATGGTAGCTGAAAGAAGACAACTCATAAATGAAAGGCCAACCATGAAGCTCGTTACTTTAAGATTATCACAATTTGCATGCAAGTTTATACCGTTTTTAATAGAAAAATGCATCAACCTGAAAGTAAAAATCGAGCAAGATCTCTAGAAAATGTTTAGCATTGTCTGAGGTCACAAAAGAAACATCATTAAATGTGAGACTCATTCAATCAATTTTACTTTAATAACATTAAGCATGCATCAAGTGCATAAATAAGGAAAACTAATAAATAAATGTTGATTATTGCCATTGCTAATCTGATCAATTTGATTCACTAATCTTTTTTCCACTTCAATCTGACGGTAGATGAATAGATGAACACAAAGGTTGTGGATTTGATCCAGAGACGAATAAACGATCTGTTGACGATTTCAAGTGCTTTAAACAATTTTTTTTTCTTTTTTTTTAACCAAGTTAGAGTTAATATTTAATATTGTACATCACTGTTCAAATACTCAATGTATATGTCATATAACAAAGTAACAGGGCAAAAGTAAAAAAATATGATACACAAAATGTTCATCATTATATGGGATTTCTGAAGTGTCTTTCTGATTCTGAGCTCAGCTGACACACTTTGAATGTTATTTTCCATGCACATCAACGATGATCTCACATACAACAAAGACTCATAACATGGACTTTATAAAGTGAAAAGATCACACCCAACCTTTCCTGTCCCTGTTCTATTTGTGCGTCTGCCATCGTGAGGATTGATTTGATCTGTTGTTATCAGCTGAGTGTCACTGGATTCGGAAATCTTTCTATTATCATCTGTCACTTTAAATCTGATTTACAAATCAAATATGCAAACGTGACACTAACACCAGAGTACAGATGTAAATAAAACTGCCTCTAGACATCTCGTGAATACAAGGCCTAATGTGAGAAACATCATCATTAGAAGATTAGCCAACCTGAAATAAACTGAACATCATAATGCATCATCAGAAATGGTTCAGAAACAGCAAACATAAGACAAATTTCTTGTTTTAGGCCTCATCTTATGTTTGTGTATGAATGCATAAGGAAAGATAATGAATGACTGTCATTGATAATTGCCACAATTGTCGTCAATCTATAATCATTTCATAGAGCTCTTGAATCTGGTTTCTGGGTGTGAATGCATCTGTAGGCTACTTCATGTCCCAGACTCAAGCTCTCTAAGCAAATGCTGGACATTTTGTAACTCTGAAACAAACTCTAATCTGTTTGAATGAAGATTTCTTTAACCAACATCATGACAGAAAACAAGCACATCTGACGTTTGTTCTGTACTTGGGCTTCTCATTAACAAAATGCACAAATTATAGGCAGATCTCCAAAAAATATTAAATCTGGTCTGACGGACCCCCATACTAAAATTTAAAAAGGCAGCTACATATTTTCAAAGAAAAACAAGAAATTAATACCAATATGTGTAAACTACTATTTGGCAAAATTAAACATTTTAATCAAGCATTACATTGGCTTAATCCTATTTTTGCAATTTTGTAAGGGATAAAAGTGATAGTGCAAACATAACCAATTCTTTTATCATTCACCCTATTTTTTAGTAAAACATATGACTTTTATTCTTCTGTAAAACGTGTAAGATCACACAGTGGAGGTCCAATAGTTGGTTCCTAATGTTCTTCAAAAACAAATAGATGAATAAATAATTACGCAATTTAGAAATCACACATTGTCCACAGTCTCACTTTGAATCTTATTTTCAATGTAAAACAGATGTTGACTATCAAACACCTAAAACAGGGCGTGACAGACTTTAAAACCCGAAACCACGGAAATATCCCACACAAGCGTTCTTGTCTCTGAATAGAGCTGTTGATTTGTGCATCTGTGTGATCGTTTGCTGGCGTGTCGTCATGAGGACTGATTTCATCTATATGTTGCTATCAGGTGAGTTTCTTTTGGAAATAGATTCTTAAAATTATAAATGAATTTAAATTGCTCTTTAAGGTATTTATTTATTTTTTAGATGAAATGTTTGTATCTTTCTCTGTTCTTCAGCTCTGATGCGTGTGACGTTCTCGCAGCTTCATGATTATTTCTTTGTGTCCGAGATGGCGAACTGGACAACTGCGCAGACATACTGCAGACAGCATTACACTGATCTGGCCACCGTTAACAACCAGCAAGATAATGACAATCTGCTAAAATTAACAGGATTCACAACCGTTTGGATCGGACTCTATCGGACTTCAGGTAGTACTCCTTTAATCTGGTCGGATGGGAGCAACTCCACATACTCAAACTGGGAACCTGGACAACCCAACAATTATAATAACACTCAGTGGTGTGTTCATATTTTCAATCAGCTCTGGAATGACTCACAATGTAGATTGCTTTGTCCTTTCGTGTGTTATCTTGGTAAGTTCATTTTATCTTAATATGCATTCCCAATTTTATTTCTCAATGAATGATTTAAGAAATAGCTCACCCCCAAAATAAAGATTTGCTGAAAACCATGTGGGCCCGTATTCACAAAACATTTTATCTTATCACTAAAAATTGTCCTAAATAGCAGTAAAAGTTTATATCGAGTTTTTTCTTAAAACCTTTTGATAAAGCTGCTGAGACAAACTTTTACTAAGGAATACAGAAAAGTCTTAAAGGTAGTTCACTTTCGTAACAACAATGCACAGATAATGTACTCACCCCCTTGTCATCCAAGATGTTAATGTCTTTCTTTCCTCAGTCGTAAAGAAATTGTTTTTTTTTTTTTTTTTTTTTTTGAGGAAAACATTTCAGGATTTCTCTCTTTATAATGGATATGGATGGCGCCCTGAAGTTTGAACTTCCGAAATGCAGTTTAAATGCAGCTTCAAAAGGCTCTAAACGATCCCAGCCAAGGAGGAAGGGTCTTATCTAGCAAAACGATCGGTTATTTTCGAAACAAATTGACAATTTATATACTTGCACAGAAACCTTGCACACATGAGTTCAATGCATAATTCATCCACTGTTAAAAAATAATCACAAAAAACAATACAAAATACAATTTTCAAGCAGTGAGGATGATTTTGCTGTCCACTCTCTTCTTAAAAAGAGAAAAAAGAAAGGACATATTGAGTCCATCCTTATTATTAACAATTATTACATGATTATTTTATAACTCAGTTTACAAGAACTTTTAACTACAGTGCTTTGTGCTGAAAGAGACGAAGTGGATGAACTTGTCAGACGCAATTCTAGAATTTGGCGATCGCTTGTACGGTACTTTGGTATTTTTTAGCATTTGCAAAGACTTTGATTGCTGCTCATCCAATCAGAGTTCAGAGTCAGAACTGTAAATATTTATCTCATTAAAGTTGTTTAATGAATGTTTTTTTCTTGAGTCAGTAGAGTTTCTATAATTGGTAGTCTAATGTTAACCATATTGAAGACTAATATACACTACCGTTCGAAAGTTTGGGGTCAGTAAGACTTGTAATAGTCTTTAAAGAAGTCTCTTCTGCTCATCAAGGCTGCATTTATTTGATTGAAAATACAGAAGAAAAAAAAACAGTAATATTACAAAATGTTTTTACAATATAAAATTATGTTTTTTATTTTAACATACTTTAAAATAGAATTTATTGTGAAATGGTGAAGTTCTCGTAGTTGAATTTTCGTTTTATTCTTGATTTATGCTTAATTTTGGTGTTTCTCACAGAGAGGAAGAGAAAGACTGTGAGAGTGGAGTTGAAATCGAGTCAAAATCTGAACGATCCCAAAGTGATGAACGAGATTTTAGCAAAGGTGGATCTCACGCACAACATCAACGAGAAACTCTCTTTAGCACTGCCATTACAACAAGAAAATACATCGCTACGATCACACTAATGTCTGTTTGTGTTCTTCAGATGGAGCAGGTACTGAAGGAGAAGGGCTTGGAAGAACATGCTAAACTGTCATGGGTAAACCAATCCGATGGGAATGTCTTCCAAAAGAAGGAAAAGAAGAGATAAGCCACTGAGCAGACTTGCCTGACAAAGGACCATCAATAAAAATGTATAACCTTCTTTGATAAACTGTTAGCATGCTGTTCATATTCACTAATTGTTATTTGCAGAGTGAATTCTAAGTCTATCGCTATTTATCTTCATGTCCAGATTATTTCCAGGAGTGTCTTGTTAAATTATAAACTCTTGTGTATCTACAATAAGTGTGTAAAAATGCTTATTCTGCATTATTTTCTGAATTATGTCTGTGAAATCATCTGCAATTATTAGTTTTGAACAGATCAAATTTGAAAGCTTAACTACTGACAAAAACAAAGATCATTGTAGTTCACGTAAGCGCATTAAAAAGTCTATTTATGTATTCAATGTAAATTCAGTTCTTATATATAACTTATTACCAGTTGATCAAACTGTGTATACAATGTACATTTCTAGTCTAATCAATGTATCTCTTATTGGATCTTTAACCAATGGAACAAAAATAAAAAGTGATTATTCTTTCAACAATTTTGTCATCTGGCTGCAAAGAAGTCATTTGATATTAAACTAAAATTGGTAACTGGTCGTTTTTTAGTCTGACACTCTTAACTAAATAAATGTGAAGCTAATAAAATTAAACAGTTTACCACAAGAGGAAAAAAAAATAATTCCTCTTTACATAAATCAGTGGCTCGTGATCAATAACAGCCATGTGTTAGCACCAGTTCATCGACTAAAACTACAAACAGGTCAAAAACAAATAACTAATGTACTTAATAGCAGACATCATGCCTGAACCTCCACAAGTTCACCAACAGAGGTCACAATGACATTAGAAACAGAATGAAGCAACACAACATCAAAATGGTTTAGAGCAGGGGTCCCCAAACTTTCTTTCTGAGAGGGCCACATAATTTTCTTTTCTTTAATGGAGGGCCAGGTCAGTTTATAAAAGAAAATACCATGGGACGGACTGATTATTAGTATTAGTATTATTTTATTATGATTTTACCTGTATGTATTCTACCTTTTAATGCTAGAATAGTTTATTTTGTTATGCACCACACAGACAAATTATCATTTCTTTTCAAAAGATATACCAGTGCATCTCAACAAATTAGAATTTTCATTTATTTCAGTAATTCAACTCAAATTGTGAAACTTGTGTATTAAATCAATTTAATGCACACAGACTGAAGTAGTTTAAGTCTTTGGTTCTTTTAATAGTGATGATTTGGCTCACATTTAACAAAAACCCACCAATTCACAATCTCAACAAATTAGAATATGGTAACACGCTAATCAGATTATCAACTCAAAACACCCACAAAGGTTTCCTGAGCCGTCAAAATGGTCTCTCAGTTTGGTTCACTAGGCTACACAATCATGGGGAAGACTGCTGATCTGACAGTTGTCCAGAAGACAAGCATTGACACCCTTCACAAGGGTTCAATGCACAAACATTCATTGCCAAAGAAGCTCGCTGTTCACAGAGTGCTGCATCCAAGCATGTTAACAGAAAGTTGAGTGGAAGTGTAGAACAAAAAGATGCACAACCAACCGAGAGAACAGTCTCACAGTCTTGAGAGGCTTGTCTAGCAAAATTGATTCAAGAATCCACTGTGTTTTTTGAATCACACGTCAAACTCTGCCTTCATCATTTTCAGTACTTCCACAGACTTTTCAACTGGGAATGGGGCCACTGGTTTCTCAGCTGAAAAACTTTGGGTAACTGGGAGGTGAGTGAAGTCTTGCTTTTGCACTTGTCCCACAAGCAGTGCTAGTTTCACCTCAAATGCTATTGAGTCATTTTGAAAGCTCAAAAGAACTTTTAATAGGCCAGCAAGAACTCTTTTCTCCTGTTCCAGCACTCTACACATCACACAATATTTTTGCTACCACTCAAGAAATTTGGTTTATTTGAACAAATTCAAATAAAAAGGTACAAAGAGGGGAGCAAAAATAGATTCAGGAGGGGACCAAGCAAAAACAACAAACATAAAAGGTCTAACTTAAGGCATAAGTAAGCACACAAAACAAAATTTAAAATAAACAAAAGTCTTACCTTACTCCCTTTCTAACCAAAAACAGAAAAAACATGGACATAAAGAAAAGGCATCCACCTCCCTACTGCTCCTAAATTTCACAATTGCTAAGTGTTAAATTTTAAACAAAATGTTTGAAGTAAACGAAATAACTTCTGTCCAAGCTGTACACTAACAACTAGGCCAAAACAGCAACAACTAGCATTAGCACAACAGCACATGCAACCCTGCTGAAAAAAACAGTTAATACCAGCCTAGGCTGGTTGGCTGGTCTTAGCTGGTTTAAGCTGGAAGTAGCTGGTTTTAGCTGGTGGTATCCCAACCACCTGGTGGTATCCTCTTAGCTGGGGGTGACCAGCTAAGACCAGCCTGGCCAGGCTGGAAAAGTGAAAACCCCTCTAAAACCAGCCTGCCTTCCAGCTATGACCAGCTAAAACCAGGCTGGTTGACCAGCTAAAACCAGCCTGGTTTTAGCTGTTTTTTTTCACCAGGGAAATTGTCTGGGACAGGGGAGAACAGCTTCAGAAGACACTGAAGGCTAAAACAAAAGGGGACTTCTCCATACAAAACTTCCAGCTTTATCCACCAGCTCTCCTTCCAGCAGCCAATCAGAGCAAGCCAGTAGCTGATGGCAATTAGGTAGAGAGCTGTCAGATCAAGATAACCAGCTACACACAAGACCAGGCCCCTATCAGTCAGAGGGTTTGGGTGGAGTTAACTTTTGGTGAAATGAAAATAGTTCACCCTCTCTATGTTGTTGGTTTTAATACAGAACAGCTTCTTATCGGCCAGGATTTGTTAGATAGACTCGCACCTTTGATTGACTATCACAGCTGTCAACTATGGGCACAGGTCAGAATCCCACAGCCCATCAGAGAGACTAGCTCCAGTCAGAAGTCCTGCAAGGCTGTCGAGGTAGGAAAAACATCTCACGTTAGACAGCAGACAATGCAGGACTCCAGTTTCAATGGAGAAACACCTGATGCGAGGGACATGCAAATCTTAGCAGGCACAGCTCACGAGAACAGACTTCCCTTGCAGCTGATCTTCATTAAGCTTTGCTGGTAGGGAGAAGAGAGGGAGAAGAGAGAGAAAAACAAAACACCAAGCACTGCCAAAAACAAATGGTATCAGTTGCAATAATACTACACAACTATAAGAACAAAATAAATAAAAATAATTACACCCTGGGACGTAACAGACACATTATCTTGAATGTACCATTCTGTTGGTGAATTTAACAAATAATCAGGCTATGTTAATAACTAAGGGAAATTTTAGTTTGAAAGCCAACCTTTATTATCAAATACCGACATGATATAAGTAGAACATATGTCCAAAATGTCTAAATATGTCTCTGACATTGTTCAGAGGGCCGGTCCAAATGTGGGGGCGGGCCTCATTCGGCCCGTGGGCCTTAGTTTGGGGACGCCTGGGGCCTATACCATGATGGTAGTTAAACTAATTCAGAGTTACAGGATTAATTTCGAGTTGACAAAACTAAACCACTCCAATCCGGCTTTGTTGGTACCATGATGCTGATCATCAACTTTCTTTGTCAACTCAGGTTTTGATCCTGAGTTTGTGGAGCACATGCACATGAATATGTGACATCAGTGGCAAACAGCCAATCACAAGCCTTGGTTGAATTTTAACGAGTTAGCTAAAGTTTAAGAGATTAATTTAAACGCATTTTACATTTGGTCCCCACAACGTGATGAATACCAGGTACACACACACACACACACTATATGCAGCGGGGAAAATAAGTATTTGACACATCAGCATTTTTATCAGAAAGAGTATTTCTAAGTGGGCTAGTGACACAACATTTCCACCAGATGAAGCCATCAAGCCAAACATTGAATTCATACAAAGAAATCAGAACATTTAAGTATACAAGTTGAGTCATAATAAATAAAGTGAAATGACACAGGGAATAAGTATTGAACACACTTTATTTAATACTTTGTAGAAAAGCCGTTGTTGGTGATTACAGCTTCTAGACGCCTCTTGTATGGAGAGACCAGTCGTCTGCATTGCTCAGGAGTGATTCTGGCCCATTCTTCCACACAAACGCTCTTTAAATCTTGAAGGTTCCTTGGGCCTCTTTTATGAACTTTGATCTTCAGTTCTCTCCAGAGATTTTAGGTCAGGTGATTGACTGGGCCATTCAAGCAACTTGATTTTCTTTCTTTAAAACCACTTCATTGTTTCCTTGGCCTTGTGTTTGGGATCATGGTCGTGCTGAAATGTCCATCCTCTTTTCATTTTCAGCTTTCTGGTAGATGGCAGCAGATTTTTATCCAGAATGTCCCAGTAAATTTCTCCATTCATCCTGCCTTCAATAATATGAAGTCTGCCAGTACCCCTTGCTGAAAAGCAGCCCCAAACCATGATGCTTCCACCCCCAAACTTAACTGTTGGTATGGTGTTCTTGGGGTGGTGGGCAGTGCCATTTCTTCTCCAAACATGGTATGTAGAATGACTGCCAAAAAGTAAAATTTTGCTTTCATCTGACCATACTATTGTCTCCCAATAATGTCACGGTTCTCACATCTGCCGTGTTCTCAGGCCATGTCTCTGTGTGTGTGTGTGTGTGTGTGTGTGTGATTATGTTGTGCGTCACGCTCATTCAGCGCAGCTGCCAATCAGTCCTGCACCAGGTGTCCCTCATCATCTCTGGCTACAAATACTCACCTCAATCTCTTCTTCCCTGTCTGACAGTTCTACATGTTGGATGTTCGTGGGTTTGTCTTCTTGTGGAGTTCGTGTTCGTGTTCGTTGGATTATTCTTTGGAGTCTTGTTGTTTTGGATTGGATACACGCTTCACCACGGAGATCACCACACATCATTCACCAGCCGTCTGAGCCCTCGTGTCACTCAGCCGGGAATTCATCACCACCATCATCAGCCATCATCATCACGCCTTCCATCATTTACCTTTATTCAATAAATTCTGTTTTTCTACACTGCATTTGCTTCCTCCTCATTCTCTCGCTGTTACAGAACTGTCAGACCAGAAATGGAAGCAGCAGGCACAAAACAGATTTCCATGGAAGAGGCACTCCGCGAATGCTTTTCCCGGCTGGACGTTCAAGAGAGAGACACAGCTACGTCAGGGGCTGCCATCAACACCCTAGTGGCACGAGTGTCCGACCTGACCCAAGCAGTCAACCAGCTCCGTAGTCCCGCTGCGCCGACCACACCGCCTGCCCCGCCCACTCCGATCGCCCCGTCTGGACCATCTGGGGCGGAACATCAGCCGGAGCCCCGCCTTCCCCCACCAGAACTCTACGGAGGTGAGCCGAACTTCTGCCGCGCTTTCCTCACTAGATGTTCGATGCATTTTACACTCCAACCCCGCACATTCCCTAGTGAGGAGAGCAAGGTGGCGTTCGCGCTCACCCTGTTGACGGGGAGGGCGGCACTGTGGGGAACGGCGGTGTGGGAGAACCAAGATCCCTGCTGTGCCTCGTTCTCAGCACTCTCCGCCGAAATGAAACGGGTTTTTGACCGCGCTGTCTCTGGCAGAGAGGCAGCGCGGACACTGGCGGACCTCCGACAGAGGGGGAGGTCCGTTTCAGACTATAGCATCGAGTTCCGAACCCTGGCGGCTGAGTGCCAGTGGAACGAGGAGGCGCAGTGGGACATGTTCCTGCATGGGTTGGCTGACCGCGTCCAGAAGGAGATCTACGCCCTGGATCTACCCGCCAACCTCAACGGCCTCATTGACCTGGCCCTGCGGGTAGATGCTCGACTCTCCCGAGCCGAGCGTCGATGGACACCCGCTCGGCTCCCCCCTGGGGAGGGCTTTCCAACTCGAGCCAGCGGCAGCGGGGAAGAAGGACGGTTCTCTGCGACCTTGCATTGATTACCGAGGGCTGAACAATATTACGGTAAAGAATACTTATCCTTTGCCGTTAATATCTTCAGCCTTCGAGAGGTTACAGGGAGCGTCAATCTTCACGAAATTGGATTTAAGGAACGCTTATCATTTGGTCCGCATTAGGGGGGGAGATGAGTGGAAGACTGCCTTTAACACCCCCAGGGGGCACTTTGAATACTTGGTCATGCCCTTCGGCTTGTCCAACTCCCCAGGGGTCTTCCAGGCACTCGTCAATGACGTGCTGAGAGATATGGTCGATCAGTTCATATATGTCTACCTGGACGACATATTGATTTTTTCTTCTTCTCTCCAGGAACACGTTCAGCATGTCAGACGAGTGCTTCAGCGGCTGTTAGAGAATGGGCTTTTTGTCAAGGCGGAGAAATGCGATTTTCATGCACAGTCTGTTCCTTTCCTAGGGTACATCGTGTCGGCCTAGGGTATGCGCATGGATCCCGAGAAGGTTAGAGCTGTGGTGGATTGGCCAACCCCAGATTCCCGTAAGGCCCTACAGAGGTTTCTGGGTTTTGCCAATTTTTACCGGCGGTTTATTCGCAATTTCAGCCAACTAGCCGCACCTCTGACTGCCTTGACCTCTCCCCGAACGACGTTCAGGTGGTCAGATGCAGCGGAAGCTGCATTTGCCAAACTCAAAGGCCGCTTCGTTTCGGCTCCCATCCTAGTCACCCCTGATCCATCACGTCAGTTTGTGGTAGAGGTCGACGCATCAGAGGTGGGGGTAGGTGCGGTTCTTTCCCAGCGCTCACCCACGGACGACAAGGTGCATCCCTGCGCGTTTTTTTCTCATCGCATGTCGCCAGCTGAGTCAAATTATGATATTGGTAACAGAGAGCTGTTGGCAGTCAAACTAGCATTGGAGGAATGGCGCCACTGGTTGGAAGGGTCGGGGGTACCTTTTATTGTATGGACCGATGATAAGAATCTAGAATACATCAGAACTGCTAAAAGACTAAACTCTAGGCAGGCTCGGTGGGCACTTTTTTTCGGACGTTTTGACTTTACTCTTTCGTACCGCCCGGGTTCTAAAAACATCAAACCCGATTCTTTGTCTCGTATTTTTGACCGATCCGATCGCCCGTCCACTCCCGAGGGTATTTTTCCCGAGACACTTATTGTCTCTACTCTCAGTTGGGAGGTCGAGTCGAAGGTTAAGACAGCCTTACATGGGGTAACGCCTCCGGTCGGTTGCCCACCGAACCGTTTGTTTGTGCCAGAGCTGTTAAGGTCCGAAGTTATCCAGTGGGGACATTGTTCCAATGTGGCATGTCATCCAGGGGTTAATCGCACCATACATTTGGTCAAGCAACGATTTTGGTGGCCACTCATGGCTCGAGACGTTCGCAGTTTTGTTTTGGCTTGCTCAGTTTGTGCCACTGGTAAGACATCTAACAGACCCCCAGATGGGCTCCTACAACCGCTGCCAATCCTTTCGAGACCCTGGTCCCACATTGCGCTAGATTTTGTCACCGCCCTCCCACCCTCCCAGGGTAACACGGTAGTTTTGACCGTGGTGGACCGGTTCTCGAAGGCGGTTCATTTCATCCCCTTGCCCAAATTACCCTCAGCCAAGGAGACAGCGGTAGCGGTCATTGACCACGTCTTTCGGTTACATGGCCTCCCGATAGACGTGGTCTCTGACAGGGGACCCCAATTTGTGTCCAAATTTTGGCGAGAATTTTGTAAACTGCTGGGGGCCACTGTTAGTCTCTCTTTGGGGTTCCATCCTCAAAGCAATGGGCAAACTGAGAGAGCCAACCAAGATTTGGAGAGAACGTTAAGATGTATGGTCGCTAGAAATCCTTCCTCCTGGAGCCAGCAGCTTTCTATGGTGGAGTACGCCCACAATTCGTTGCCAGTATCAGCTACGGGCCTATCCCCATTTGAATGTAGTATAGGTTACCAGCCACCAATTTTTCCCAGTCTGGAATCCGAAGTCGCTGTTCCCTCTGCTCACGCCTTCGTCCAGAGGTGTCATCGCACCTGGTCTAGAGCCCGTGAGACTCTGGTCCAGGTGGGAGCGCGCACCAAGGCCAAAGCCGATCGCCACCGGTCCAGGCCTCCCGTATACGTCGTCGGTTCTAAAGTGTGGCTTTCTACTAAAAACATTCCTCTCCGATCCGTATCGAATAAACTTGCTCCTAAATTTATTGGCCCGTTTTCTGTCACCAAGATCATTAGTCCGGTGGCAGTCCGCCTTAAACTCCCTCCAGTGTACAGGAGGATTCATCCCGTGTTTCATGTTTCCAAGATCAAACCTGTGTTTTTTGCACGCATTAATCCGCCAGCCCCAGTTCCCCCACCGCCGCGACTCGTAGACGGGGAACCCACTTATTCGGTCAATCGTATTCTGGACTCGAGACGGAGGGGACGCGGATTCCAGTACTTGGTGGACTGGGAAGGTTACGGTCCGGAGGAGAGAAGTTGGGTTCCTGCTAGAGACATATTGGATCACTCTCTAATTGATGACTTTAATCAACAGGTACTGGAGGCTGGGAACGTCAGGGGACGTTCCTAGAAGAGGGGGTACTGTCACGGTTCTCACATCTGCCGTGTTCTCAGGCCATGTCTCTGTGTGTGTGTGTGATTATGTTGTGCGTCACGCTCATTCAGCGCAGCTGCCAATCAGTCCTGCACCAGGTGTCCCTCATCATCTCTGGCTACAAATACTCACCTCAATCTCTTCTTCCCTGTCTGACAGTTCTACATGTTGGATGTTCGTGGGTTTGTCTTCTTGTGGAGTTCGTGTTCGTGTTCGTTGGATTATTCTTTGGAGTCTTGTTGTTTTGGATTGGATACACGCTTCACCACGGAGATCACCACACATCATTCACCAGCCGTCTGAGCCCTCGTGTCACTCAGCCGGGAATTCATCACCACCATCATCAGCCATCATCATCACTCCTTCCATCATTTACCTTTATTCAATAAATTCTGTTTTTCTACACTGCATTTGCTTCCTCTTCATTCTCTCGCTGTTACAAATAATCCACAGGCTTTAACCGTGCCTCAACATGCTTTTTGTTCAGCAATGGAGTCTTGCGTGGTGAGTGTGCATGGATGCCATGGCGTTTCAGTGCATTGCTTATAGTTTTCTTTGAAACAACAGTACCTGCTGATGCAAGGTCTTCCTGAAGTTCTGTCCGAGTGGTTCTTGGCTCTTGGAGAACTCTCCTGATTATTGATATGACTCTTGATATTTTTTGGACTCCTCGGACAGGGATCTTGCGTGGAGCACCTGATCGTGGCCGGTTTATGGTGAACTGATGCTCTTTCCATTTCCGGATAAATCTGGTGAAAATGTTGTCTCAATAGCCCACTTAGAAATACCCTTACTGATAAAAATGCTGATGTGTCAAATACTTATTTTCCCCGCTGTATGTAAATGAAAATAATGTGTACTATGCCTACAAGTGATAAAACATAACATCTCTTTTTACAAAGCGCTATTATTTTGTTATATTTGCAATTTAAAATTTCAAAGAGAAGGGCCAAGCAAACACCTATTTGCATTTGCATAGGAAAATAACTGCTGAAGGGTCAAAAAAGACATTAAAGTTTGCATAATCTGAAAACATACTCTACTAATCACACAAAAACACAAATACAGCTGACCTGAAAACAAGAAGCACATTTAAAATATTTTCCACACCATTAAAAACATGCCTCTAACCAAACACTTATGTGATTTTATCCTGTGCAATTTGATTGCATCCAGTGGAATCGAAATTTAAGAACTAATCAAATGATACATCAACAAACTCCACAAGAAAAATCTTCAAAATATAGAGATGAATGAATCTGCCAAGTTTGGTGTATGTTAGTGCTGCTGAACTGGAGACGCAAACTCATTTTAAGGAAAACTGCCTTCTAGAATATAATGAATTTTAGGATTTATATCGCGAAACCTTCTTGTATACATCAGAAGAGATGTTCTTTAAAATGTTAAAAAGCTATGAATAAACTAATACAGCTGTGAAACACTGACTAAATGTCCTGAGGACCGAAAGAAACACAAGCTGCTCCTGAAATGTTCTCTCAGGTTGTTTTCAATCTGTGATTTACAAATCAAATCTGAATGTGACAAACACCAAGTTGTACATGGAAATCAGGTCCTTGTTTTGATGGTAGCTGAAAGAAAACAACTCATAAATGAAAGGCCAACCATGAAGCTCATTACTTTAAGATTATCACAACTTGCATGCAAGTTTATACAGTTTTTAATAGAAAAATGCTTCAACCTGAAAGTAAAAATCGGGCAAGATCTCTAGAAAATGTTTAGCCTTGTCTGAGGTCACACAAGAAACATCATTAAATGTAAGACTCATTCAATCAATTTTACTTTAATAAAATTAAGGAAGCATCGAGTGCATAAATAAGGAAAACTAATAAAGAAATGTTGATTATTGCCATTGCTAATCTGATTCATATGATTCACTAATCTTTTTTCCACTTCAATCTGACGGTAGATGAATAGATGAACACAAAGGTTGTGGATTTGAAAAGAATGTTAGTTCATTAGTCCATTTGTGTGTTATCTTGGTGTGTTCATTTCATCTCAGTATAATTGTATATAATCAAAATGTAATCAATCTAATCAAAATGAGTCTAAAAAGCTGATAAAACACCACAATAATCCACACCACTTCAGTCCATCATTTAACATCTTGAAACAAATCCATCAAGACATTTTTAACTAAGGCCCCATTTACACGAAGGGAAGACGCAGATATTTCCCTGCGGTTTGGCCTCTCATTTACACGAAAACACCCCATTTGCTGGCCAATTAAGAACAGGGATACCGTGGTCCTCAAACCAGGTACTGGTAGCTTTGGCATTAGCCGCTTTTGCACTGTCGGGCCAGTGCGAGCCAGTGCTAAGAGCGTGCCGGGCGGGGCCAATGGCCTCGAGTCGCAAGCACCAAGACCAAAAGTAAGCTGCGTTTCCACTATCGAGCCAGTAGCCTCGCTGCGCAAACCTAAAGCCCGCCCTTTACACAGCTCCTTGAATCAAACGTCACGAAACCCCTCCCATTTCAGCGGGGAGATTGAAAGTAAGTCACCGTAGTGTGATTATCGAAGGAAGAGAGCCCAAGCGGCTATTTGCTCCTTTCGGTGTTTTCTTGGTGGAAGATGAGGCAGCAAAAACAAGATGCGAAGATGGAGGCTCAGCAGCATTTACGGCGAAAGTATATTAGCTGCAAGGCGAAAAAGAACAATAAAGCGACGTGGAAGCCGGATACGGCGAATGCAGAAACGTCTTGTAATGTTGGTGATGTCTGTTCCGATGCAAGAAGTGCTCTGCAACAGTTGTTTATGCAGCATCAATATTTGTAATTACATTAATAAATCACTTGAAAAGAATCTTTGTTTTTATGACCTACACACAAATCTTTCGTCTAACTTGGTATTACATTAAACAAAATGTTGCACATTATCTACACACTACTGCAAAAAATAACTACACAGTTGTACTTCTAGTATAATTTATGCTTTTATTTAGGTACAGATACAGGTACAGTGTATGTTAACAATTTATCAAGGTGTGTTGGTGAGTTTCTGTGGGGTTTTTTGGACGATGTAAAAAAAACTTATACATCAGATCTCATTTTTATAGGATCTTATTTGCATTTTTCCAAATTTCAATACGAGTATACTAATCAGACATGCATTTAAATGTTTTCATCACATAGTTGTCTGTAACAACAGTTAATAGTGTAACTATTACTGAATAGGACCTGGTTTACACAGGACACAAAAGGTGCCCCATCAGATAACCATTTAAGTAATGTGCCCATCAAAACTGCATTTCCATATAATATCTGCCTAATGTAAGTGTCTTTTCTGGGCACCGCTTTGTCCATTGTGCGTTTTTATGGCTTTGTACTGCGCCCGCAATTTCTTCAACTTGTCTCGAACTTGCAATGTGGTGCGCTGGATATTTAGCTTTGCGAGTCCAGCAACGATGTATTTTATCTCGTCTTTGTTTCTGCAGACGCCGTCAAACTGGCGTTGTATATTGTCCTCGGCCCAAATACATAGAAGAGCCCTGTATTAGTAATACAGCGAAATGCGCATCTTACCACAGACACACTCCGCCTTTCACTTTGACCACGCCTCAAACCCCGGCTGGCCCGCTTTGGCCCAAGGTTTTCGTCGGGCCGAAAAACCCGGGCCATTGGCCCTGAGGAAGCACCGACGAGGCACGATCAGGCCCCGGAAGTGACAGTGGAAACGCGACTGGCTCTGGCACGCACTAGCACGCCCGCTTTTGGCCCGACAGTGGAAACGCGGCTATTGTGTGCAGGTGCCAAGTCCTGTTGGAAAATGAAATCTGCATCTCCATAAAGTTGGTCAGCAGCAGGAAGCATGAAGTGCTCTAAAATGTCCTGGTATACAGCTGCGTTGACCTTGTACCTCAGAAAACACATTGGACCAACACCAGCAGATGACATGACACCCCAAACCATCACTGACTGTGGAAACTACACTGGACCTCAAGCAACATGGATTCTGTGCCTCTCCTCTCTTCCTCCAGACTCTGGGACCCTGATTTCCAAAGTAAATTTTGCATTTCCTTTCATCAGAGAACATAACTTTGGACCACTCAGCAGCAGTCCAGTCCTTTTTGTCTTTAGCCCAGGCGAGACACTTCTGACGCTGTCTGTTGTTCAAGAGTGGCTTGACACAAGGAATGCGACAGCTGAAACCCATGTCTTGCATACGTCTGTATGTAGTGGTTCTTGAGCACTGACTCCAGCTGCAGTCCACTCTTTGTCAATCTCCCCCACATTTTTGAATGGGTTTTGTTTCACAATTCTCTCCAGGGTGCGGTTATCCCTATTGCTTGTACACTTATTTTTTCTACCACATCTTTTCCTTCCCTTCGCCTCTCTATTAATGTGCTTGGACACAGAGCTCTGTGAACAGCCAGCCTCTTTTGCAATGACTTTTTGTTTCTTGCCCTCCTTGTGCAAGGTGTCAGTGGTCATCTTTTGGACAACTGTCAAATCAGCAGTCTTCCCCATGATTGTGTAGCCGACAGAACTAGACTGAGAGACCATTTAAAGGCCTTTGCAGGTGTTTTGAGTTAATTAGCTGATTAGAGTGTGGCACCAGGTGTCTTCAATACTCAACCTTTTCACAATATTCTCATTTTCTGAGATACTGAATCGGGGTTTTCATTAATTGTCTGTTATAATCATCAAAATAAAAGAAATAAACGCTTGAAATATACAGTCTGTGTGGAATGAATGTATACATTATACAAGTTTCAAATAAATCAACTTTTTGGAGATATTCTAATTATATGACCAGCACCTGTACTAGTTAATAATATTTATAACCCTACAGACCCCACATATACAGCACATTTAAATCACACTCATAAATAAGATTCAATAAAAGATTATAAACAAGATGTACAAAAGCCTTAAAATGGTAGAATGTAGTTGGATTGTCAAAGCTAGTCTTTGTATCTGCATGCCTCACATTGAGCTTTGTACAAAGACATTCATATTAAATATTTTTCATCATTCAGATGTGGCATAAGTTTACTTTCGCAATGTGATTTTAAACTGCTCTGAGAAATCCAAATGAGAAAATGTTAATCAATTGCTGATGAGAAATTATATTTATTGATGATTTGGTATGAATTCATACAATTTAATTCATACAAAATGTGGATTTGCCAAAATTTAAAATAGTTATAAATTGTTGTGATACATGACCAGATGGATTATCATCAAATCCAGTTTTTCCTTTTTTTCCCGAATAAGAAATTTGTTTTTGCCTTAGTTTATGCTTGTGTGTTTCTCACAGAGAGGAAGAGAAAGACTGTGAGAGTGGAGTTGAAATCGAGTCAAAATCTGAACGATCCCACAGTGATGAACGAGATTTTAGTAAAGGTGGATCTCACGCACAACATCAACGAGAAACTCTCTTTAGCACTGCCATTACAACAAGAAAATACATCAGTCTCTAATGTCTGTTTGTGTTCTTCAAATGGAGCAGATACTGAAGGAGAAGGGTTTGGAAGAACATGCTAAACTGTCATGGGTAAACCAGTCCGATGGGAATGTCTTCCAAAAGAAGGAAAAGAAGAGTTTTGACCAGACTCACCTTACAAATGAGCATCGATAACTGTGTATAACCTTCTTTGACTAACTGTTAGCATGCTAATTGTTATATATAGAGTGAATTCTATCTATGAAGTAGAGCTCTTCACAGAGGACCCGAGACCCGAGGACCCGGGACCCGACCCGGGACCCGTACGGGTTCGGGTCTATATTTTAAATGGTTAGCCGGGTCCGGGTCGGGTCCAAATCTATTACTTCGGGTCCCGGTACGTTTAACTTGTGTGTAATACCCGAGTCGATCGGAGAACATCGCACCTTCCAGTGTCAGTCACCACTTTGCACGTGTTTTGTAACTTGCATCTTGTAAAATTATGATAAGAAAAGTGTGAGAAGGAAATAAAAAAAAGAAGAAGATTAAATAAATAAATAAAAACGCGTGTCGCGTGACCGCAGCAGCGAGAAGCAGAGCGCAGGAGGAGTTAACGTAAACGGACGGTCGGTGATCATGGATTCCTTCAGGAGTGATGTGAAATAAAAAGCCTTGCACATTTATTTATTTCACATGAGCAACAAAATATGAGATCGAAAATGAACAGTCACATTAATGTTGTCTGTGATGTTTACACTGCATTAAAATAACTGAAATGAAATGTTTCTATGGCAACCAGAGCTGGCGACTTTTACCAAAGACCAGAGCCATAGAGAAACTCTGCCAAATACTATAGAATACCTTTAAGGCCTTAAAGGGACTTTGCTTTTACTCTGCCATAGTACACATAGCATTCTTTCTTACATTTATAATAATATGGAAGAACCATCTTGTTATATTTTAATTTTTTGGTCAGGCTCGGCTCAGAGAGCACAGTGATAATAGAAAATATGGTGGAAAAAATACACTCTTTTCAGAATAAGCTATTTACGCTATCAAGCTGTCTCGTGCTATACGTGTGAATTCCTCCTTTAAGTTTCATAAGATGACCACTAGGTGGAGCTCTAAACATATGTTTTGTATTGCTTTATCTTACTGAAGAAGATACTGTTATTGAAGATGCACGCAGTAAAGTTTACCGCATTCATTGTTTTGTGCCTTTTTGGAAAAAAAAATGTTTAATTATAAATTAATAATATTAATAAATAATAAATTAACTAATAAATAAAACACTTGCGCCGAGTCTTTATTACAATCTGCAAAAGTAGGCTATCGTTATTGTAGTTCAATGGTCATTCGTCACCGACCGTGACCGCGAGTAGCCTGCCCTAAATTAAAGCTGGAATAGTGGATTAAAAAGGGTCTTTCTGTCGGCAAGAGAGAAGAACAGCCTAACATGTAAATGTACTGAAGGAGGTCTGTATGCAACGCTACTAACAGTAGTTTACGCCAAAATAGTTTTGTTTTTTTCCTTCGCAACTTATTTATAGTTAATAACAGTTTGCTGTGCAATATGTGCCGATCGGGTACAGTCGGGTCTGTGTCTTCCCAGCCGAGTTCGGGTCCAACTAGTACATTTAAGGTATATTTCGGGTCTTCACGGGTTCGGGTCCCACTTTAAAATAAAATACGGGTCCGGGTCGGTTCCGTCCAGGACATTTACGGGTCTCTTCGGGTTCGGGTACGAATTTTTGGACCCGTGAAGACCTCTACTATGAAGTCTATCGCTATTTATCTTCATTTTCAGATTCTTTCCAGGGGTTTCTTGTTAAATTATGAAGTCTGGTGTATTAATCAAGTGTAGTTTCAAGTAGAAATATTAATTCTGCTTTGTTCTTTAAATTATGTCTGTGAAATCATCTGGAATTGTTAGTTTTTTGAATAGACAACTTTTCTTAAGTGCAAATTTGTACAGAAGGCCCTCAATTAATCTAGTTGTCACGAATTGAGTCGTCCTGTCATTAACTCTTGCACTACACATCATGGACATTCCCCACAAGCCACTGCACTAATCACTGCATTCACCTGCTCCCTGTTCCTCACTGCACTGATCACTGCTCACACCGCAGCTCATTCACACACACACACCTGCAGCTCATCACACGGACAGCTTATATGCCACTCACACACAGCTTCTTTGCGAAGTCTTATTGTTCCTCATGGTCGTAATTCCGAGCGTTTCTTCCCGTGTTTGTTTTCCCGTGTGTGTGATTCCTGGACTCCCTCCTGTGTTTGATTCTCGCTGCCAGCCCGACCTTTCTGTATGTTTTTTGACTACGATTTCTGCCTGCCCCTTTGTGTTTGTTTGCCTGAATAAAATGCTGCAAATGGATCCGCACGTCTCAGTCCGTCCTTGTGACAGAAGACTTCGCCGCTACAAGGATCCAGCAGCTAGTATGGTGTCATCCGGTTCCAGCACGAACCCCACTGTACAGATCATGCGTCTCAAGCAGGGTGAGCGGTCTATTGAGGATTATGCTATGGACTTTATTGAATTGGCAAATCTGTCTTCTATGGATGATCAATGCCTGATGATTTTCTTCCGTGGAGGACTCTTAGAGCCATTGGCTTCCCTCATGCCCATGTTCGAACCTGGCTGGACTTTACAAATGTTCATTGACATTGCTCTGCAAATGAGTGGCTCTCCTTTTACTGTGGGAATTCAAGAAGAGGACAACAATGTTCTCACAGTAAACTCCAGTCCAGAGTCACTGCACAAGATGGCCGCCAGCTCTGAGTCACTGCACGAGATGGCTGCCCTTCCAGAGCCTGTTCACAAGATGGCCGCCCTTCCAGAGTCCGCTCACAAGATGGCTGCCACGCCGGGGCCTGTCGCCAAGATGGTCGCTACATCTGCACTTCATCAGGTCAATTCTGTCTCAAGGTGGTTGATGTCTAGCGTGGAGGACCCACCGCTGCTGTCGGCTCGAGCAGCTGGTCTCCCGTCCAGCCTTCCAGAGCCTCCGCTGGTTCAGCCCAGCCTTCCAGAGCCTCCGCTGGTTCAGCCCAGCCTTCCAGAGCCTCCGCTGGTTCAGCCCAGCCTTCCAGAGCCTCCGCTGGTTCTGCCCAGCCTTCCAGAGCCTGCGCTGGTTCCGTCCAGCCGTCCTGAGATTCCTGTCTGCCCGGTTCAGGCCATGGAGGCCATTTATGGACGGTTGAGTTTCCCACCCACCCTCCCTACTGCTCCAGTCCCACCACCTCTGTCTCCTGACAGTCCCTCTGCTCACCCACAACCCACCTTCGATGCAGAGGATTTGCCTCGGCCCTCCGACCCTGCGGCTCCACCCCAGCTCTCTGCTCCCTCATCTCCGCTGTTGGCTGTCGGTCCACCAGCTCCACCGGGCTCCATTGTCCCTCCGGCTCCGCCCTGGTCAGTCGTTGCCCCACCTTCGCCTCTGGACTCTACTCCTCCGGCTGCGCCTCGTCACTCCGTTCTACCGGCTCTGTGGACCTCCTCCCTCCCGTGGGCTCCGCCGCGTACCTCTGGACCTCCATCTCCGCCTTGGTCGCCAGAGCCTTGGGTTCCGCCTTGGCCCTCTGGATTCTCTGTGTCGCCCAGGACCATCGACTCTCCGGTTCTGCCTCGGGCTCCACCGGCTCCACCTCCGTCGGTCGGCCCCATGGAGGAGCCAACCCTTCCTCCACCATGGCTTCTCCCTCCGTCGGCTCCGCCTCAGTCCATAGCTCCACTACCCCCACATGGACCTGGCCCTCCATCCCTCCCCCTGTTCCGCCTCCGCTCCACCACCCTCCGGTTTCATTAGGTGGTTAGAGCGTCTGGAAGCCGCTCCTTGGGGGGGGGGGGGGTTGGCTCTGTCACGAATTGAGTCGTCCTGTCATTAACTCTTGCACTACACATCATGGACTTCATTCCCCACAAGCCACTGCACTAATCACTGCATTCACCTGCTCCCTGTTTCTCACTGCACTGATCACTGCTCACACCTGCAGCTCATTCACACACACACACACACACACACACACAAACACACACCTGCAGCTCATCACACGGACAGCTTATATGCCACTCACACACACAGCTTCTTTGCGAAGTCTTATCGTTCCTCATGGTCGTAATTCCGAGCGTTTCTTCCCGTGTTTGTTTTCCCGTGTGTGATTCCTGGACTCCCTCCTGTGTTTGATTCTCGCTGCCAGCCCCGACCTTTCTGCATGTTTTTTTGACTACGATTTCTGCCTGCCCCTTTGTGTTTGTTTGCCTGAATAAAATGCTGCAAATGGATCCGCACATCTCAGTCCGTCCTTGTGACACTAGTATGC
The DNA here is from genome assembly GCF_049309525.1 of Garra rufa. Classification (NCBI taxonomy): domain Eukaryota; kingdom Metazoa; phylum Chordata; class Actinopteri; order Cypriniformes; family Cyprinidae; genus Garra; species Garra rufa. Next base: position 65,142,489 of record NC_133363.1, read on the forward strand.
ATATAGTTAGTGTATTCGCATTACCCACTTTATCCAGTGTGTGGCAGTATACCCTCATTTATCTTAGACGCAAGTGTTGCATCAGCCGTAGCTGCGATTGCGTTATGAGGAAAATATCGTAAGCTCCGGTCAGGTGTGGACTGTTGGCACTTGGTTCCTGCTAAATTACCCCTGTTCTGATCATTCCTGAGTGGGTTTAGTTGGTGTGCGTCAATGACGATATGTAAGTGCACTGTTTGTTATTACTGTTACTTGAGATCGTTTCTAGTCACTGTTTAATGTCGTGATGTGACGATGCAGCCTAATGCTAAGCTAATCATGACTGATAATGAAAGATATCATTTGTACAGGGTTTGTTTAGCTTTAAGTGATTATTTACGGTGACTAGCCATACTGTAATCATTTGTATTCAGAGGCTGCAGTTGATTACTTTATAAAGAGAACTGCTGTTCTATTGCTTATGTGTGTATCCTAATATACCTCTAACATTATCCTAATATCTAAGCGTGTGAGTATAATACTGTATTATTTGGGATGATAATGTTGCAGTTAGTAATTCTTCCTTCTTTTTGTTCATTTAGAACCACATCCATATATACCTAATTGCCTTCTGTGTAAATTGGAAATGAAAGCTTTAGCGTAAAGTTCTACCAGGATGACTCTAATTCATGATTATCTCGACAACCAATAGCAGCTTGACGCCTTGAATAAAAGACCAAAACTTACTCTTCCATCCTGCTGCCCCTAGGTGTCGTACCCGAGTTCCGTCTGGTCGATTCCTCTAGCAGCTCAAGATGTTTCAAAAACCGCTCGTTGATCTTGCAATCTCTGACGAAGACTCCGTTCCTCTTTCGCCCGCCTCCCTGCACCGGAGTATGCGCATTCTAAGGAATCTCCCTGGGTCCAGTGGCCTCCTGAGAATATCGCGGCCACCTTACTGGATTCCGGCATCCTCGTCAGCAATGACTTGACCCACGATGACCTCATCCTCCTTGCTTCCAACACGCTGGGTAGCCTTCCGGCTTCATCATCCGACGTGTCCAAGGCGACCATGGCAACGCAGCCCAGCCCCTCAAACAGGACGAAAACGCTCGGCTAAATCCTCCTCTCCTCCGCCAAGCCCGGATTCGGGCAGCGCAAACGCGCAACTCTTAAAGGCTTTTCTCCAGCTCACCGAAACCGTCAAATGTTTCGAAACTAGTCTGGGCTTCTTCCAGTCAGCCTTCGCTTCGCGCGCACCCGAACCATATATTCCCGCGACGTCTTCCGCCTCCGTCTCAGTCTCCCCTTCAGTCATCGATTCAATTTCCTCTGCTGCACTCTCCACTTTTCCTGCCACGTCAACTTTCGCAACATCTCCAGTTCAGACTCCGCTACAAAACGCCGCTACGTCATTTCCTCCTGCAGCGTTCAATCTCTCAACGGCTCTGAAGGCCCAGGTTTTCGGTAGACCATTCGTTCCACCCGCTGCTGCTTCAGTGTCTCCCAAAATAAGATATGACATCATCTCAGGTAAAGACATTAACCTGCTGCACTGCTGTTACCACGACCCGTGATTGACAGGCAGACGATTGACTGTGGCGACGTGGCAGTCCTACTTAACTTCAGATCCCAGGCTACAACGAAACCTGCCTTTTACCGAATTCGTCATTGCTTTTAGTTTTCCCCAATCGCAGAGAGGAATTAGAACTTTATCTAGCCATGATGGCAGACTTTAATCTAAGATATGGTGGGACCTTATTTTACGAGTCTCACAAGTCTTTTTCAGCAAAAGCTGCTTCTCCTGTTGCCTTCGTTGGTTGACTCTGACCTGCTTATTCGCCTTTTCGGAGGCCAAAAAACTCTGACTTGAGCTGTTTGTAGCTCCCACGGTCACTCCGCTTCTCTCTGCCCTAAAGTTCATGCTTGCCGTGCTCCGGGCGCTCTCCATGGTGCTGATCCCGCAAACCCCGCGCTCGCCATATAAGGCCGTCCAATTATGAATTCAATGGTATACCTCTGTGCAATAACTTTAATGAATCTGTTTGTTCTTATTTTAAATATTTGCAAGCTGCCTTTCGCGTTACATTTGCTTGATGATTTTCTGCTAATCGACCTTCCTCCTTCTGAAGCTTCGTGCTCGATACTCTAAAACAAGTCTTTTGCGACTTAGGTGTTCCTTCGTCAGAAGAAAAAACAATCGGTCCCGTCATACGTCTCGAATTTCTCGCTAATTCTGGATACTATTAAGATGCAAGCTTCTCTTCCACACCAAAAAATTTGTCCGAATCAGGTCTGTTATGGAATCGTTCCTCATGTCTCGCTTAACTTCCAAACGTGACTTGCTTTCTCTTCTCGGCAGTCTCAACTCGCAATGCGAATCATTCAACAAGGTCGTTCTTTCATATCTCGCATGCTGCATTTGGCTCATTCAGTTGCAAATTTAAGCGACTCGCTTCTCCTAGATGACGGTTGTTTTTCAGACCTTAGTTTTTGGTCTCTTCTAAACAACTGGAATGGCATTTCCTTCTATAACGACGTTTCCGAATCATCCAACGCTCTGAACTATATACCGAAGCAACCACTTCTATTGATTTTTGGGGATTCTTCCAAGGGCAGTGGTTCGCAGAAAAGTGGCCTCACGATTTGTCTATTTCATTCAAAATCCACCTCGTCCGCTCTCTATAAAATCTACCCTATCGCGGTTGCTAGCGTTCTCTGGGGCTCAGCCCGGTTACGGAAACGTATTACCTTGTTTTGCGACAACGAAGCCACTGTCCACATCATTAACAAAGGTCGTTAGCATTGCCCGGCTATCATGTCTATTTTAAGACGTCTAACTTGGCAATCCATGACGCACAATTTTATCATCAAAGCCGAACACATTCCAGGTCGTTTTAATGCCTAAGCTGACGCTCTCTCTCGCTCTCGTTTGCAGGTATTCCGACGACTTTACCCAGCGGCCAACAAGGATCCGACGCCGTGCCCACGCTGCAACAAATTCTCTTGAATTAAACAGGCCTTTGGATTTTAACAACCTTTTAAATTCTGCCAAATCGTACATCGCAAAGGCGTAGCACTGTCAACTCTCAAAGCATACAACTCGGCTTGGTCCCGGTTCATCATGTTTTGCTTCACCTATCAAATTCCGTTATTTCCCATTTTAATTTCGACCGTGTGTGCTTTCCTCACGTACTGTTTTTAATCATGCCAACTTAATATTTCAACTATATGTAAAATTCCGGCTGGTGTTCTATTCCACGCAAGGTATAATATCCCTAATTGCCCCAGCTTATTTTCGTCCCCTTTCATTTGATTACTTCTCCAGGGTATGTCAAAATCCGTGTTCAAAGCTAAACGTCAGCCTATCACACTCCGCATACTTCAGACCTTAGTCTCAAAACTTCGTAACGGCTTATTCGACAACTATTCCAACGCTCTGCTCGAAGCTACGTTTTTAACGGCATTCTTTGGTTTCTTGCGCATTGGTGAGTTTACTTCCGATAGTAATCGTTTCGATCCAACAAAAGATTTATCATTTCAAGATCTTCATTTTTCACCTAATTACTTTTCACTGTTGCTTAAACACTCAAAATCAGATTCCCACGGGTCCGGTGTCACAATTTCAATTTCTAAAATAAATAACTCTCTATGCCCTTTCGCTTCTATGCTCAAGTTTCTCAAGTTACGGCCGCGCACTTCTGGTATCTCACCTCTTTTCATTCTCTTAAGTGGGTTTCCCATGACAAAACGGTGGTTTAGAATTCATCTGTCAACCACCCTGACAGCCGCTGGTCTTTCACCCGCTCTCTATACTAGCCACTCTTTCCGCATCGGCGCTGCCACTACCGCAGCCGAACGTGGGGTCCCAGAGCCTACCATCAAACAGCTCGGAAGATGGTCTTCTTCGGCATACGAAACATATATCAGATCAGATTTTCATAAGGTCCTGGATGCACAGCAGTCTCTCACATCATAAAGGTACGTTGAATTCGCTAGCTACTGGTGGTGGTTTTACGTCGATTTCTTTCGTGTTATTTATTGTGGTTAAAGGTACCAAAAGTCAATCATGCTTTTACTTATCGTCGCTGTTATAGCTACAACTAATAAGACGTCTTTGCATTTTCTTTATTATTCTAACTTTCGTAATCTTATAGACTAAGCCTAGACTATAATCAGCAACCTAACGTCAGCGGCAATAACGGCTCGAAGCCGTCCGCTTCTTTATGTTTATCTTCACTAATTTATCTGACCTAGCGCGGTCCTTCCTCAAGCCTGTGCGGCTTAAACGGCCAGTCGTGGCATCAATATTGGGCGCTAATCACCGAAAGCCAGTCGTGGCTTCGTTATTCACCGAAAGTCAGTCGTGGCTTTTATTATTAGCTCTTATATACTCACTCTTACTATATGTCATTGGATTATTATATTATGCACGATAAGCCTCCAATATAACGCCAGTGGCAATAACGGCTCGAAGCCGTCCGCTCCTTTATGTTTATCTTTACTAATTTATTCGACCTAGCATGGTCCTAACTCAAGCCTGCGCGGCTTAAACGGCCAGTCGTGGCATTAACCGAAGGTCAGTCGTGGCTTTTACCATCGTCTTAATTATTAGCTCTTATTATCAATAACACACTCTACAATACGCCTTTGGATTATTTTATTATCCACGATAAACCTTCAATACCAAGGCTCGACGCCCGTCCCGACTTACACTCATTGCCTATCGTGGCTCGCTTATTTTCCCAAGACCTAACGTGGTCCCTCACATCAAGCCAATCGAGGCTATACGGCCAGTCGTGGCTTTAAAAGTTCGGAACTTGCTCGAACGGCCAGTCGTGGCTTAACCGTGAGAGCCTATCGTGGCTTCAGCTAGCAAAGTCAATCGTGCCCATTTTACTTTTACTAAGAAGATCTATATCAATACTAATTATTATCAATATTGTTTAATGAATCAGATCTTTAAAATAAGCCATTCGTGGCTTTTAACCCGTCGCAGATTGCCTTCCTCCCCTTAAAGACATCCCTGCATAGCCTATCGTGGCTATTATTAGAAGCCAACCGTGGCTTCTTAATTTAAATTACAAGGCTTCCCCTTTCACGCAATCTTAACCCTTCCATTATCACTCGTACTTCGGGCTATTTTTCTTTGGGGGAAGGCTCTCCCCTGCCTTCATCTTCAGGCAGGAAATGCAGTCTACCTCAGTCACGGATTAAGGATGGAGCCCACGCCAAAAGAAACCATTAACCCTTCTGTCTTATTCATTCATTCAAATAAATGTTCAAATTTCTATCGCCTCAGAGTCTCTCTGGTAGAAATGAAAGCTTTAGCGTAAAGTTCTACCAGGATGACTCTAATTCATGATTATCTCGACAACCAATAGCAGCTTGACGCCTTGAATAAAAGACCAAAACTTACTCTTCCATCCTGCTGCCCCTAGGTGTCGTACCCGAAGTTCCCCTCCATCCTCCCCACCACCACCAGGTTGGCTACCATCCATACCACGTGGGGGAAGGCTCTCCCCTGCCTTCATCTTCAGGCAGGAAATGCAGTCTACCTCAGTCACGGATTAAGGATGGAGCCCACGCCAAAAGAAACCATTAACCCTTCTGTCTTATTCATTCATTCAAATAAATGTTCAAATTTCTATCGCCTCAGAGTCTCTCTGGTAGAACTACAGAAAGAAATCCTTGTATGATTCTGAATCCTAATCATCCAAGTAAACCTAGATCAACCTGATTCTGTCTCCCTGAGTCGTGACTGACATTCTGTAGCGAATACATTATATTACCAGCTAACTAAGTTATTCCTATCCCTCCTTTACATTGTGGTCCTTCGAGCCGGATGTGATTTGCTACAGTGACAGTATGGTTGATGAGCATCAAAGAGGAACTGTTCCTGAGTCTGTAAGGCCAAAACGCCAGACACGTCACCCTGCCTACTTTGATGATTTTGAAGTGGACTATGGAGGTTATCGGCCACGTGATGAACATTCTCCTCCTTTAAGCACAGTACGGTATGAGCGCAGACATGATCATGAATCCAATGAGAGCAGGGGAGGTACACAACAGATGGCACATCGTACCCCATCTAGAGACTCAAACCCCTTATAAGAGTTGACATCATATTCCTGCCTTCCAGTCCGAAGGTCCCAGTCCCTTACAGCCTCTCAGTATCAGACTGACACTAGAGCTACCTGAAGCTTCTACTCCGTTCCATGGACAGACAGCTAACGCTATGCCTGCCCCACACAGTTTTCTCAAAGGTCAAATAAGTTCCAGTGCTTCACCTACCTTGCACGGAAAGGACGCTTTATTTGACTCCCATGCTTCTCCTTCATATGTGGTTTCCTCTGAGCTGTATTCACCATCAGGTAGGGCTCCACATTATTCCGTCAGTGTTGTGAGTCATGGTGCTAACGACCCAAGTTACCCACCGCAGCAGCAGAGAGCCTCCCTGACTGAGCCGTACAGCATGATGGTTATGATTGACAAAATGATGGATCAGTTGCAGCTTATGAGAGATGAAGTCGCATCAAAGCATGGCACCCCTAGCAGATCACCTCCCAGACTGCCTAAGCCTTATAAAGAGCCACCTCCTGTGCATTATGAATATCCCATCCAACATGCACCTCAGTATGCTGCTGACGAGCTTATGGGCCATCTGACAGATTCCTTAGCAGCTATGAGCCTCCAGCGAGATCAGAGATCGATATGTACCAACACTCAATGCCTCTACCTGCTCAGAAATCCAAGCCTTCCTATTCAGAGCGGCATTCTATTCAGCTAAAGGAGTCAGCTGTCGAATACAGAGGTCCTAAGCCCAATATACCCTACCTGGTGCATAAAGATCCAAGTGAGTTTGCTCGCCTGAACCTTGCGCTTAACAATCTACTACCTGAGGAAGCGTCAGAGTTGTTCAAGTTCCAATTCTTGGTGGATCATCTACGATTGGATGAGGCAAAACTGATTGCAGATTCCTTCCTAAACTCTCCATTTCCTTACACAGCGACAATGGCTTCCTTGACAGAGAAATTTGGTAAGCCGCATCAACTTGCTTTGAGTAAGATTGCACGAGTAATGGATGCGCCAGATGTCCGTCCAGGAGACCCCTATCCAGTCCTTTGAAAAGATTCACCCACTTCTGCTGATTGGTGCCGATCAGCCTCATCTAACTACCCCAATCGAGCCAGTTAACCTGGGACCCCCTGGCGGGCCAGCCACCATCAAAACAAGACTGGGTTGGACACTACAGGGCCCAGCAAAGCTCCTTCTGAATCCTCTTCATTCTCAGCAGGTCCTTTTCACATCTCTGTCATCCAAGCAAACAGAGCTAATGAGAAATGTGGCAAAGTTATGGGAACTGGACATTCTCCCCTATTGTAATGAGAAACAGGTTACTCGCTCCAGAGAGGATCAGGCGGCCCTGGAAATCCTGAGCAAAGGAACTGTGAGAGTTGAGGTAAATGGCATCCAGAGGTACGCTACCCCTTTGTTGCGTAAACCCAGCATGGCTTGTCTTAACGCCTCTGAAGAAGCAGTAATGCCACTCCTTCGCAGAACTGAAAAGCATCTTCTGAAAGACCCAGAACGAGCAGCGACTTATTCTGCGGAGATCAAGAAATTGGCTGAGGAAGATTATGTGGTCAAACTGGATCCAGACAAACCATCACAGTGCCCTGAGAGGTGGTTCATACCCCATAATATGGTCACTCATAATGACAAAAATCGAGAGGTCTACAACTGCTCTTTCCGGTACAAAGGAATGAACCTAAACGAATCCCTACTACCTGGCCCAGTACTAGGTCCGTCTCTCCTTGGAGTCCTGATAAGATTCAGGGAGCATTCTGTAGCAGTGAGTGGGGACGTGAAAGGAATGTTCCATCGAGTTCGACTTCTGGAACAAGACAGACCTGTTCTGCGATTTGTATGGACAGATATGGAACGAGACAGAGAGCCAGACATCTATGAGTGGCAGGTGCTCCCATTTGGCACTACTTGCAGTCCTTGCTGCGCCTCTTATGCCCTGCACAAACATGTCCTTGACAACACAGAGTCCATTGACGACCTACAATTCACTATTCAAAGTAGCTTCTATGTTGACAACTGTCTTCAGAGCCTGAACACAGCTGATGAGGCCAGAGGGCTGATTGACCGTCTCAGAGAGCTGCTGGGTAGCGGAGGATTCAATATCAGGCAGTGGGCCTCAAATCAACCTGAAGTGGTAAGCCATCTACCTACAGAAGCTCAGTCTACCAGTACTGAACTGTGGTTGTCACAAAAGGAAACAGAAGTTCCTGAATCCACTCTGGGTCTGCATTGGCACTGCCCCACCGACACTCTTAGGTACAAGCACCGTCCCTTAAAATATGGGCCACCCACAATGCGTAACTTATATTGAGTCCTTGCCAGTCAATATGACCTGCTGGGCTTCATTCTCCCCTACACGACCAGGGCGAAAATACTGATTCAGAAACTGTGGGCTAAACCAAGAGAATGGGACGATCCTCTATTCCCTGACGAACTTCTGCAGAACTGGCTACAATGGGAGGATGAACTCCAATCTCTTTCTGGCATCACCTTTTCTAGATGCTATGTGACTCCAGAAATGGACAATGACTCTGTAATGAGAGAGATACATGTGTTCTGTGATGCATCAGAAAGGGCCTATGGTGCAGTCTCGTACCTGAGAACAGAGAACAGTCAAGGCAAGGTACAGTTAGCATTCTTAATCGCACGCTCCAGAGTTGCACCCAAAAAACAGTTATCAGTGCCAAGACTTGAACTCTGTGCCGCACTTTGTGGAGCGCAGTTATCAGAGATGCTAAGGAAAGAACTTAGGCTTGAATATCGCAGGATTAACTTGTGGTCCGATTCCACCACAGTACTTAATTGGTTGCAGTCAGAGTCCTGCAGGTTCAAAGTCTTTGTGGGCGCCTGGATTACGGATATACAAGAAACCACAAATCCACAGGATTGGAGGTACGTGGACTCCGCCCTGAATCCTGCAGATGATCTAACAAAGGGAAAATTGCTTGCAGACCTAGCTACTCCAAACAGATGGACCAATGGACCCCCATTCCTCCTGATGCACCCTGATCATTGGCCAAAGAGTCCTGCTGACAGCTCTCTGAAGGATGACTCAGAGTTACGTAAGTCAACATTCTGCGCCTTAAATGCAGTAACCCCCCACACAGAAATTCCAGATGCCAACCAGTTTACAACCTACAATGAATTACTGGAAGCTGCTGCACGATGTGTTCATGGGGCAGCGAGTGGAGAACCACTAACCGCTGGAGAGTTCCTACAAGCAGAAATACTTCAGTGGAGAGCATCTCAACGGGATAGTTTCTTTGATGACTACCAATGCCTGAAACAAGGTAAACCTCTCACTTCCTACAGTAAACTACTCACCTTGGGCCCAGAGCTGGACAAAGAGATGGATGTTATACGAGTAGGGGGAAGACTTCGACGAGCTGCGGCACTCGACATAGCCACTAAGCACCCAATTGTCCTTGACCCCAGTCATGCCCTTACCAAACTAATAATTCAAGATTATGATCACCAGTTGAAACATCCAGGCCCTGAGAGAGTCCTGGCGGAAATCAGAAGGAAGTTTTGGATTCTGCGTGGCCGAGAGGCCATTCGCAATTACCAGTTTCGATGCGCTGACTGTCGGAAATGGAGAGCCAACCCAGAAATCCCACAAATGTCAGACTTACCTGTAGCCCAACTTCAGCTATTTAAGCATGCATTTTACTCCACAGGGATGGATTGCTTTGGGCCCTTCTCGGTAAAGATTGGACGGAGAGTGGAGAAAAGATGGGGAATAATCTGGAAGTGCTTGAAAACCCGGTGTGTCCACCTAGACATACTATCAAGTATTGACTCTGATTCCTTCCTCATGGCATTCAGGAGGTTTGTGGCACGTCAAGGAACACCCTTCGAACTTTGGTCTGATCAAGGGACTAATTTTAAGGGTGGGGAGAGAGAACTGCATGAAGCCTTTGAAGGTATGTCACCTGAGTTACAGCTACAGTTAGCGAAACAGAAAGTTCACTTCCGCTTCAACCCACCTGGAGCTCCTCACTTCGGAGGAGCCTGGGAACGGGAGATACGATCTGTTAAATCAGCTCTGTATGCCACTGTTGGTGCTCAGTCTGTTACAGAGGAAGTCCTCAGGACAGTGTTGACTGAGGTAGAGGGAATACTGAATTCCAAACCTCTTGGATACCTCTCCTCTGATGTCTCAGATATTGATCCTGTTACCCCAAATCACCTTCTCATGGGGCGGCCTGATGGCTCTCTCCCTCAGGTTGTATATCCTCAAAGCGAAATGATCAGTCGGAAACGATGGCGCCACAGTCAGATCCTGACTGACTTATTCTGGTCTGCGTTCATCAAGTACTATCTACCCAATCTGCAGAATTGATCTAAATGGCAGAGGGATGTCAAAGACATTGCCATTGGAGACATTGTTATGCTGGTAGACCCTCAGTTGCCTAGAGCTATGTGGTTGATCGGAAAAGTCACCAACGTCATGCCAAGTGCGGATGGGCACATCAGAACTGCGGAGGTGCTAATCAAGGGACGGACCTATACCAGACCAGTTTCCAGGATGATTGTACTTCCTGCCATTCCTGATGACACAGATACCACTTAATTGTGGGCCATTTAACAAATTTAGTGCCTAAACTTGGGGGCGGCTGTACAGAAGGCCCTCAATTAATCTAGTATGTATATAGTTAGTGTATTCGCATTACCCACTTTATCCAGTGTGTGGCAGTACACCCTCATTTATCTTAGACGCAAGTGTTGCATCAGCCGTAGCTGCGATTGCGTTATGAGGAAAATATCGTAAGCTCCGGTCAGGTGTGGACTGTTGGCACTTGGTTCCTGCTAAATTGCCCCTGTTCTGATCATTCCTAAGTGGGTTTAGTTGGTGTGCGTCAATGACGATATGTAAGTGCACTGTTTGTTATTACTGTTACTTTGAGATCGTTTCTAGTCACTGTTTAATGTCGTGATGTGACGATGCAGCCTAATGCTAAGCTAATCATGACTGATAATGAAAGATATAATTTGTACAGGGTTTGTTTAGCTTTAAGTGATGATTTACAGTGACTAGCCATACTGTAATCATTTGTATTCAGAGGCTGCAGTTGATTACTTTATAAAGAGTGTAGCTGAGGGGCTAAGGACTGTGAGGTGCTAGTTGGAGCTAAGGAGGTGGAGTTGGTCCGGGTGTGCCGGTTAGAACACCAGAGCGGAGACAAATCATGTTTAACGGTTTATTGGTACAAGCATATGCCATGAAGGGGGGAACCAGGTGAGCAGAAGTCCTTATGCAGAGCTGTATAGTCTGGCAGAAGTGTCAGCACTGAGTTGAACGTCGATGTGCTTGTATGTGTGTGGTCTGCAACATATCAAAATAAAGATATATTCTAATGTGCAATGCTTCTTCTTATCACAGTACACGATATCAGTAGGCTTACATTCATAGCAACATATACAGTATTAAAACACTACTGGCTTCCCCCAAACATCAGTACAATATAGCATTGTATACAAAATATGGCAAACACAAAATAATTATAAACATAAACAGCTAAACAGTATAAGAGTTACTATACTTCACACCAAACGTGGTCTCAAATACTCTTATACTTCACGTTAACATCCATTTAGCATATATCACTCGTTTATAGTCTCTATTCAGTAAACAGAATTAACTCAGTGTAAATAACAGTGGAATTTACAACACTCACTTTCTCTCTGGACGCACACAACTTTAAACACTCAAAGGAACATAAGGATGCTTCTATAACCGTTGTCAGACACTGAAGCTCGTAGTTCGTTCTCTCTGAAGACAGATTACGGCTGATGCAATATTGGATCGCGGACACGCGCACTGTGACGCGCTCTGCCGAATAACCGCCAAATCAGAGTCCCTGCGATCTGGAAGAGTGCGTCCGTGTGCCTACCCATGGTAGGTTGTTGTCCATTATTAATGAGCCTTTCTCACACAGCCGCCCCCAAATTGTATGCAATTTGTTTCTGTGAAAGGCTCATTGTTCCGTTTCCTCATCCGAGTCTGGGATAGCTGGGAGGATGATGAGACGGGAGACTGGTCTGGTGTAGACTTTGTTCTTTATCCTAACATCTGCTGACCTTACCCGACCATCAGCACCCTGGTGTACCTTAATCACTCTGCCAAATGGCCAAAGAGCCCTAGGAAGTTGTGGGTCCATCAGAAGGACAACATTGTCGACCATAAGATCCACAGCGGTGGTATGCCACTTTTGCCGATGCTGTAAGGTTGGCAAATAGTACCTTATAAATCTAGACCAGAAGTGGTCTGCCAAAACCTGACAGTGCCTCCATCTTCTCCTGCTCAGGCCTTCGCTCTTATTGTATACCACCTGGGGCAAAGCACCATCCAGCCGCCCCATCAAGAGGATGTTCGGTGTGATTGCATCCAGATCTGCAATATTAGATGAGGTATATCCCAGCGGCTTCGTGTTCAGTATTGCCTCAACTTCCAGTAAGACGGTACGGAGTACTTCTTCGGAGACCGGCTGGGCTCCTATAACTGTATACAATGCCCCTTTGACCGACCTTATCTCTCGCTCCCATGCTCCACCGAAATGGGGAGCTGCGGGGGGGGTTGAAGTGGAAGGCAATTTTCTGTTTCGCTAGAAGTTGCTGAAGCTCTGAGGATAGGCCATCGAATGTCTCACGCAGCTCTTTCTCTGCTGCCTTGAAATTAGTGCCTTGGTCCGAGTAGAGTTCAGCTGGCGTACCTCTACGGGCAATAAATCTCCTGAGGCTCATTAGAAAGGAGTCTGAATCCAAGCTGTGTAGGAGGTCCAGGTGCACCGCTCGTGTGGTGAGGCATTTGTAAATAATGCCCCATCTCTTCTCTGTGCGGCGTCCCAACTTTACCTGGAAAGGTCCAAAACAGTCTACCCCTGTGGAGTAGAAGGCCAGTTTATGGAGACGTAGACGGGCCACGGGTAAGTCCGACATCTTGGGTACAGACGGCTTAGCCTTCCATCTTCTGCAGTCCTTACAAAGATGTTGGACATGGCGGATCGCTTCTCTCCCACGCAGGACCCAGAAGGTGCGGCGCATTTCTGCGTATACCCGTTCAGGTCCTGGGTGGCAAAGACGCGTGTCGTACTCCTGTATAAGGAGCTTCGTGGCTGGATGTCTGGGATCCAGAATGATCGGATGTTTAAATGCAGGATCGAGAGCTTCAGCCCGCCGTAATCGGCCACCTACACGTATGATCCCTTCCTGAGGGTCTAACTCCGGGGACAAGGTAAGTAGGCGACTGCTTTTGGGTACCGGTTTACCCTCCTTCAGGTGTCGCAGTTCGTCTGGGAAACAGTCGTTCTGGATTCTCCGGTAGATCACTATTTCTGCTTGTTGGTAATCGGAAGCAGTAACAGGGTTACCCTGTTCAGCCGCCCCATGAAGCTCACGCACCACACCCTCAATCAGATCCTTCCAAGTGTGTTGGTTACCTTCTAGAGAATATGGCCAGGTCATGTTGTTCACTATACCACAGAAGGTTGACTTTCTGTACTCCGACGAGTCTGGATCGAGCCTTTTAGGAGGTTGAGATGGCCAGTGGTCAGGTCCCTTAAGGAGGAACGAGGGTCCATGGCTCCAACGATTCGGCAAGGCAAGCTCGGCCAAAGTCTTGCCCCGCGTGACGTCATCAGCGGGATTCTGTGATGAATCCACATAGCGCCAGGCATCGGGGTTAGTGAGCTCTTGGACCTCGGCTACACGGGTACCGACGAATACTTTAAAACGGCACGATTCTGACTGCAGCCAGGTGAGCACCGTGGTGGAATCACTCCAAAGGATGACCTGGTCAATCTTCAAGGTCAGCTCATTTTCCAACACCTTGGCCAACTGGGCCGCTGTAAGAGCCCCACAGAGTTCTAGACGGGGAACTGAGTGTCTTCGCCGGGGAGCAACTCTCGATCTCGCTGCCAAGAATGACAGGAAGACTTGGCCCTGTGCATCCTCAGTACGCAGATAAGAAACTGAGCCATAGGCTTTCTCCGAAGCATCACTGAATATGTGGATCTGGCGTGTGACAGCGGTTTGATCCACATGAGCTGGAACATAAGCTCGAGGTAGGCCTATACAAGACAACACGTGGAGTTCGGCTTCCCATTTTCTCCAAGCCTGCTGGAGCTCCTGAAGAAGGAGGGGGTCATCCCATTGATGGTGCTTATCCCACATGCTCTGGATGAGTAACTTGGCTCGGGTTGTGTAGGGTAATATGAACCCTAGGGGATCGTACTGTCGAGCTAGAACTTTATACACATTGCGCAAGGTTAATGCGCTATAGTCCAGCGGGCGGCTCTTATACCCCAAGATGTCCGATTCCCAATGCCAACTAAGTCCTAGAGTTGACTCGGACAGCCCAGCTTCATCGTGTGAGAGCCAGCGCTCCATACTGTCCGATCTTGCTGTCTTCGGTAGATGTGCGATGACAGTTGGGATATTACATGCCCACTGGCGGATCTCGAACCCACCGGATGCTAGAATCTCCCTAAGATTGTCCACCAACCTTGTGGCTTCAGCTGCTGTCGGCAAGCTCTGAAGGCAATTATCGACATAGAAGCAGCGTTCTACCGAATCTCTGACCCCATCCTCAGGAACACTGTGATCTCTAACGTGCCGCTGAAGAGCGAAGGTGGCACAACAAGGTGAGCAGGTGGTGCCGAAAGGTAGGACCTGCCACTCGAAGATGTCAGGGGGTTCTCCCGCTTCATATCTCTCCATACAAACCTGAGAAGTGGCCGATCTTCTGGCAGAAGCTGGACTTGATGGAACATTCCCCTAATATCTCCGCAGACTGCTACTGCTTGTTGCCTAAACCACAACAGGACACCAAGGAGAGATGCACCTAAGGTCGGTCCTGGAAGGAGGGCATCATTCAGGTTCAGCCCACGGAACTGGTAGGAGCAATTGAACACAAGCCGATCCTTCCCGTTATGGCTAACTAGGTGATGAGGTATGTACCATGATTCTCCAGCTGTGGAGATCTCATCAGGGCTCAGCCTCTTGACCACTCCTGACTGTACGAGCTGACGGATTGCCTCACAGTAAGCTTTGGCACGCTGAGGGTCCTTAGCCAAGCGCTTCTCCGTGCTTCTCAAGCTCGGCAGTACGGCCTCTTTGGAGGACTGAAACAGGGGCATATCCCGTTTCCGCAGCAATGGAGTAGCATATCTGAGAATGCCAGCAACATTCACTCTTCTTGTCTTTGCCTCCAGAAGCTCTATTGCCTCCTTGTCCTGCTTCGATCTGATTACTGACTTGTCACACTGGAATGGCAGCACATCGGTCTGCCAAAGCTTCTTCACATTCCTCATCAATTCTTTGGTTTGCGGTGAAACACTAGTGAGAAGGCACTGTTGTCTGCATGCCGTCCATTGGATGAGGTGGGCAGGCCCCTGGAGTGTCCAACCTAATCTTGTACGGATCGCTGCTGGCCCTCCTGGTGGGCCCAACCTCACTGGCTCAATAGGGGTAAGCAGATGTGGGTGATCCGCTCCTATCAAAACAAGTGGCTTAACTTGCTCGAATGGTTTGATAGGAATGCCTCCCAGATGCTTATATTTCCTCTTTAACATGGAGATGGGATATGAGTGGTCCGCCAGACTGAGACGTTGTGACGTGAATGCCTCTGTAATCCGAAAGCTTCTTTTGGGATATGCAAAGGGTGCTATGCAGAAGGAGACACATGTTCCCCTCAACGTTTGGATATCTTGCCGTATGGTACGAAGGACAAGATCCTCCTGTCTACACTGCAGCCCAAGTTGGTCAATGGCCTCTGGAAGGAGCATAGTGCGTTCCGATCCATCGTCCAGTACTGCATAGGTGTCCAGAGTGCGGTCATTATTCCGAAGAAGCACTCTCACAACCTTCAACAGGACACGGGTAGAAGCTGATGGCTGGTCCAGGTAAAGAACCTCATTACTAGTGTTCACATGACATCTCCCTTCTTTGGATGGCTCTATCGCTGGGCGGGCGTTCACGTTATGGAGCACTCTTAAGTGCTTTCCTTGGCACAGGGTGCAGAGTCTTTTAAGGTCGCATTGTGCGGCTTGGTGGGACCTCCCACACCTCCAACATCTCTTATTTGCCTTGACCCATTCTACGACTTCCTCCTTGGAAAGCTTCTGAAAGGCTTGGCAATTGTTCAGAAAATGTTCTAAGCTTTCACAGTATGGGCAGTATGGCTTTTTCTTGCCTCCCCTTTTGGATTCTGAGAAGCTCTGATCGTCTCGCTTCACTGCTTTACTCTCCCCAGAGCTCTCTGTTCCATGTAGCACCGTAGCCGCTGATCTACTGTGTCGCTTCTCAACTTTGTGGCTTAATGACCCTTGTGGTCGGGGGTTGGATGGAATGTCGTAACCTTGACACCACGACTCATATCTTAGCCACTCTGCCAAGTCCAGCAAGGTATGAGTAGAGCCTGGTCGATGGAACATGTGGCGACGGAAATTCGCCCTCAACTCAGGTGGAAGTTTGGTGAGCAGTCGCGCAACATGTGAGCCACATCTTAGCTCCACTTCTCCATCAGGGCCCAAGGTCTTCAACATGCCCACCAATGACTGAACATGTAACGCGAACCTCTCAAAGGCTGATGTATCTCCTCGCCTTATTTCTGGTGAGTCCATGACAACAGCGATCCTCTTTAAGGCGACGTGCTGTGGCTGGCCAAACTTCTCATTCAGTGCTGCTATTGTGTCTGAATATGGCCTAGGCGAATTGATGTATGAGTCGGCGATGAGGCAAGCCTCCTCCAACCTCAGATGGTCTACGAGAACCTGATATTTAAAGAGCTCTGTGGCGTCCCTTGGCAACAAATTAGTTAGGGCCAGCTTCAGCCGGGAAAATTCCATGGGGTCCCGATGAATGAAGAGGGGGATTTTTGGCGTTGGCCCACGGTATTCTTTCTCTTCCACAGCAGCTGATGAAGGCTGATATGGTAAGTCTCGGTACGGGGTACGCCGGCTCATGTGAGGCCCTGGTAAGCATCTATATGAAGGCCCAGATTCATCCCAGTCCCTGCCAGAAGGACCGCTCGTGACTGGCGAGTAATACTGCGACCACTGGTTCGGAGTATCGTGGAGCTTTCTAACTGGTGGTCTCTTAGGGGTCGAAGACGGACGACTTTTAGTTGCGGAGCTTGACACTGCACTGTTTCTCATTAACTGGAGCTGATTCATCATCCTATCTATTATGGTGACCATCTGTCTCCCCTCATCCTCTGGAAGCATTGACGTTGTTTCCTTAGAGGGCCAGGGTGGAGGCGGTAACCCATCATCACGCTCATCTTCTTTCCTCCAGGCTTGGAAGTCATCTTGTATAGGAGGGGGTGGTACTGGCCACGGTTCTGATGCTGTGGGAAAACGAATTTCCCTCTCTACACCCCAAAGCTGTGCAGAATCGCTCCGCACATTCTCTGTAAGTCTGCGTAATGATGTTTCTTCTCCCTGCAGCTCATACCTCTCATTCTCTCCCTCTCTATATGGTGCAGGAGTATCTAACCACTCTGTGCTTAGCCCGGATGAATATACATCATAGCTGGGAGAGTACACTTCGGCGTACTCACTGATATCTGACTCCCACTGCACCTGACGAGGAGACCTTGAGGTATGCGCGCTTCCTGCTGGCGTCATCGTTGCTGTTCCCGCCAGGTAAGAGCTCCACCCCTCTTCCCCATGCCCATACTGTAATGAACTCGTGCGAGGTGAGACATTTGTCCTTTGTCTCCCTGGACCAAGCTCATAGTCTTCAAGATACTGCGGTACTCTTCGTTGCCGCTTAGGTCGAGTCGATGGACCCCACAATGTTTCTCCACTCTGCTGCATGTTCCCGGAACAGCTACGTATCCGGCTCGAAGGACCAAAATGTAGCTGAGGGGCTAAGGACTGTGAGGTGCTAGTTGGAGCTAAGGAGGTGGAGTTGGTCCGGGTGTGCCGGTTAGAACACCAGGGCGGAGACAAATCATGTTTAACGGTTTATTGGTACAAGCATATGCCATGAAGGGGGGAACCAGGTGAGCAGAAGTCCTTATGCAGAGCTGTATAGTCTGGCAGAAGTGTCAGCACTGAGTTGAACGTCGATGTGCTTGTATGTGTGTGGTCTGCAACATATCAAAATAAAGATATATTCTAATGTGCAATGCTTCTTCTTATCACAGTACACGATATCAGTAGGCTTACATTCATAGCAACATATACAGTATTAAAACACTACTGGCTTCCCCCAAACATCAGTACAATATAGCAAAGTATACAAAAACAGCTAAACAGTATAAGAGTTACTATACTTCACACCAAACGTGGTCTCAAATACTCTTATACTTCACGTTAACATCCATTTAGCATATATCACTCGTTTATAGTCTCTATTCAGTAAACAGAATTAACTCAGTGTAAATAACAGTGGAATTTACAACACTCACTTTCTCTCTGGACGCACACAACTTTAAACACTCAAAGGAACATAAGGATGCTTCTATAACCGTTGTCAGACACTGAAGCTCGTAGTTCGTTCTCGCTGAAGACAGATTACGGCTGATGCAATATTGGATCGCGGACACGCGCACTGTGACGCGCTCTGCCGAATAACCGCCAAATCAGAGTCCCTGCGATCTGGAAGAGTGCGTCCGTGCGCCTACCCATGGTAGGTTGTTGTCCATTATTAATGAGCCTTTCTCACAAAGAGAACTGCTGTTCTATTGCCAGGGGCGCTGCTCGCAATTTTGGGCCCTATGACAAAATATGAGGTTGGGCCCCCCCTACCACACTAAAGCAGATCTCTGGGGGCCCCTAAAGTGCGTGGGCCCTTAGAATTGTCCTAACTTACCCCCCCTTAGCGGCGCCCCTGTCTATTGCTTATGTGTGTATCCTAATATACCTCTAACATTATCCTAATATCTAAGCATGTGAGTATAATACTGTATTATTTGGGATGATAATGTTGCAGTTAGTAATTCTTCCTTCTTTTTGTTCATTTAGAACCACATCCATATATACCTAATTGCCTTCTGTGTAAATTGGAACTACAGAAAGAAATCCTTGTATGATTCTGAATCCTAATCATCCAAGTAAACCTATATCAACCTGATTCTGTCTCCCTGAGTCGTGACTGACATCCTGTAGCGAATACATTATATTACCAGCTAACTAAGTTATTCCTATCCCTCCTTTACAAAATTATTACCATTAGCTGATCAAACAGTGTAAACAATGTACAATGTTCTAGTCTTGTCTAATGCATCTCCCATTGGATCTTCAACCAATAAGAGTTTGAAATAAAAAGTGATTATTCTTTCAACAATTTTGTCATTTAGCAGCAAAAAATGTATTTTTTCATAAACTAAAATTGGTAACTGATCGTTTAAGTCTGAAACTCAATAGTTTACCACAAGTTAAAAAACAATTCCCCTTTACATAAAAACAGTGGATCATGATCAATAACAGCCATGTGTTAGCACCAGTTCATCGACTAAAACTACAAACCGGTCAAAAACAAATAACTACTGTACTTAATATAGCAGACATCATGCCTGTACTTCCTCAAGTTCACCAACAGAGGTCACAATGACATGAGAAACAGCATGAAGCAACACCACATCAAAATGGTTTATAAGGTTTAAGCTATGTTGAACCATTGGAACACAGACTGAATGATGACGCGTTAAATGTTACTTAAATGACTCCATTAAAGTTCCAGTGAAAACCTAATGACTTCTTAATCAATGTAAATATATTTCCTAGAAGCTGGCTTTGATGCTTTAGGATTTAACACCCTTGAACATTTGAAAAACAGTGATCGGGAACTCTGTGATTTACCTGGTGTATGGGTTGACGTTTGTGGTTAAACGTACACGTGTTTTGTTTTGAAACCATTGAACATATTTTGTGTGAGAAATAAGTACGAGCAACGGCGAACTTGACATGGACGCTCAGCGCCATATTTGGAGAATATCACAGAACTGCGCACAAACGTCATTGGCACTCGCGCGTATCGCGTCAAATTTAAATAAAAAGCGAAATAAAAAACAATAGTGAGTAAGTTACATGGGCGGGGACTCAGGTAGATATACAACGAAATCAAAACACAAACTTTTATTATTTTATTTTTAATTACAGCGTGCTTGTTAATTTATATTTTGCAGATAGTAGTGAGGAGTAGAAAAATTAAGTAGTATTCTATTGTAAAACATAGGGCTGGGCGATATGGAGAAAAAAATAAATCTAGATATATTTTGCTATATCTTGATATACGATATATATCTCGATATCTTTACAGGATAAATAACCCCCCAAAAACTACTGCAAAAACAAATATGCCAAATTCCAAAGTCTTTTTTATTGAAACTCAGAGGTAGGCAGTTCAGAACAAATTGCTTCTGCGAATTTTCTTTTAAAAATCCCTGTATACATATTAGAGCTACACAGTTTACTTCACCATTTTACAAATAAAGCCTAATCTAATCAAATCAAACCATATTACTGTACGTAGGAAAGGTCTAAGGCTCCTAAAAAGATATTTAACATTTTGTTGTGTTACAAATTATGTAGAGTGCACCTTAAAAATATACTTCATAACAGGAGTTCTGACCTTTTTCACAGACATCCTTGTTGCTTTTTTTCTCTATTACACTTTAGAAATAATAAGAAATGATATATCAGATGAAAACTTGAAATCTCAAAATTCATCATTTGAAAGCCATTTTAAAATCAGACATTGCATTAACATGGACAATGTACATCAAAATCATATTACAAAATGTTTTTGCCCATGAATTATAAAAATTTAAGTTTCAATTATTAATTTTCACGTCTGTGTTCAAAAATGGGAGTAACAGTTAAGGGGTTAATGGATCGTCATGGTCCATAAATCTGGCATGATCAAAGTACTACTCTTTCAATATTCAAAGTGCAAATAGAGACCGACTTTTTCAAGCATTTAATGTAGCCTAATTTGCGCGCATTGGGGAGTCGCTCTCTAAACGCGGGGTATTAAATTTGCTTTTGAATGTGCGTACACGTGCGGGTTTGACTTTTGATTTCGTTTTACGAAATTTTACGCCTTAAAACCAAAGTATCTCCATGTAATGGAGCCGGTTGTCCTTTTTTTTTGCAACGAGTTCTGTAGCCTCGGGGGAGGTTGCGGAGACTCATGTTGAATGAGAAGACAGGCGAGGGGAGGGGGAACAAAAGCAAGGAGACGGGGGCGAGAACAACACAGAGAAGGCAAACAATCAAAGAGGCGAAAATTAAATATAAACATTATATCAATATATACGATATGTCAAAATTCATATCGAGTTTAAAAAATATCTCGATATATTTTAAATATCGAGATATCGCCCACCCCTAGTAAAACACCCATTTTGTGTAGAAAACACTTCTAAAATCGTGCTAAAAAACCATTAAAACTGCAGTACAGTACATAACAACCCAATAGAATTTAGGTGAAAGCATAAACTAGGGCTAGCAATTGGTTAAACATTTGAATCTAATGATTATCTGTAATTTAATCAGAATGACTCACTAAATAGAGCAAATTTTGTGTAGATAAATATAAGATTTAGCAGTTAGTATATAGCCCATATAGCCTAGTTTTATTTTTTTCACTGATCATCAGTCGATAGCTGCGTTTCCATAAATTGCGCTAATTGAAATTGCGAATTGCATCGGGCAATTCGAAAAAGGAATATTTCACAAAACAGTAATGGAAATGTTTTTTATGCATTTTTTATGCAAGTTACATTCGATTAAATATAGCCAAAATCCCACAGAAATCCGTTACCATGACTTATCGCGAGAGGAAAAAAATCACGTTTTAGTCGCATAACATCAGTTAATGGAAACACCTTTATTTCCAATACTTTATTTGACATTTATAAAATAGCTCCAAAGTTTTGCGCAAATCTGTATTGGAAACTCACCTAGTCACTGGTCTACTGATTCATTAATGAAAGATATATAAAAAAGTTCGTTCTGGCACTGATTTGGGACTTTTTTTGGTCATATTTCTACATGAGTCCCAGCCCATTTATCTTACTCACGGTTGTTACGCGCCACTTTTAATTCAGTTTCATAATATTCAAATTTTGCACAACACATTTACATTTACATTTACATTTATTCATTTAGCAGACGCTTTTATCCAAAGCGACTAACAAGTGGAATACAACAAGTGATTCATCCTAAGGAGGCAGATCAACATAGGAAGTGCTCAAAAATACCATATATCAGGCGTTGTTAGAAGAGTGCAGGCTAGAATAGAAGGGGAAGATCAAGAAAGAGAGGAGACAGGCTAGAGAGGGAGGATAGAGAAAGAGAGGAACAATATATATTTTTTTTTTTTTATAAAGTCACATAGTGTCGAAAAAGATGGGTTTTCAGCAGTCGCTTGAAAGCTGTTAAGGAGACTGAATTCCGGATAGGGGTGGGAAGATCATTCCACCAGGCAGGAACTCTGAACGAGAATGTTCTGGACAGTGATTTCATACCTCTCTGTGGTGATACAATGAGGCGTCTTTCACTAGAGGATCTCAGACTTCTGGAGGGAGTGTAGATGTGAAGTAGTGAATGGAGGTAGGCAGGTGATGAGCCGGTAGCTGTCCTATAGGCCAGCATCAGTGCCTTGAATTTGATGCGGGCTGTAACCGGTAGCCAGTGCAGAGATATAAAGAGAGGTGTGACATGGGCCTTTTTGGGCTCATTGAAGACCAGTCGTGCTGCTGCATTCTGGATCATTTGTAGAGGTCTGATTGTACATGCTGGAAGACCGGCTAAAAGAGCATTGCAATAGTCCAGCCTGGAAATGATCAGGGCCTGGACAAGGAGTTGTGTAGCATGCTCTGTTAGGAAGGGCCTGATCTTTCTGATGTTGTGTAATGCAAACCTGCAAGATCTAGCAGTTCTAGCAATGTGATCTTTAAAGGTCAATTGGTTGTCAAAGATTACACCCAGATTTCTGGCTGAAATCGATGGGGTAATTGTTGATGAACCTAACTGGATGGAGAAGTCATGTTGTATAGATGCAGTGGCAGGAAAGATAAGGAGTTCCGTCTTTGCCAGATTGAGCTGTAGATGGTGTTCCTTCATCCATGCAGAGATATCCGCCAGGCAGCCTGAGATCCGCGCAGCTACC
The DNA here is from genome assembly GCF_049309525.1 of Garra rufa. Lineage (NCBI taxonomy): Eukaryota > Metazoa > Chordata > Actinopteri > Cypriniformes > Cyprinidae > Garra > Garra rufa. The sequence goes on from NC_133363.1 coordinate 65,165,682, forward strand.
AATGGATCATCTGGTTTGAATGAAAGAAAGAGTTGTGTGTCATCAGCATAGCAATGGTAGGTGAAGCCATATGCCTGTATGATGGGGCCCAGAGATGTGGTGTATATGGAGAAGAGGAGAGGTCCAAGAACTGATCCCTGAGGAACCCCAGTGACCAGTTGATGAGTTTTGGATACCTCCCCTCCCCAGGCCACTCTGAAAGACCTACCAGAGAGGTAAGATTCGAACCAGCGAAGTGAAGTCCCTGTGATGCCCAGCGATGAGAGGGTGGACAAGAGGATCTGGTGATTCACAGTGTCAAAAGCTGCAGATAGATCCAGCAAAATGAGTACTGATGATTTGGAATCAGCTTTAGCAGTCCGCAAGGCTTCAGTGACAGACAGTAGCGCAGTCTCAGTTGAATGGCCACTCCTGAACCCTGACTGGTTAGCATCCAATAGATTGTTCTGTGAGAGAAATAAAGAAAGCTGGTTGAAAACGGCTCTTTCCAGTGTCTTTGCTATGAATGGAAGGAGAGAGACAGGTCTGTAGTTGTCGATGAGTAAAGTGTTCAGTGTAGGTTTTTTGAGCAGAGGGGTTACCCGGGCCTGCTTAAACGTAGTGGGGAAAGTGCCTGTGAGAAGAGATGTGTTGATGATGTGTGTGAGCGCCGGTAGGATTGTGGGAGAGATTGCTTGGAGAAGGTATGAGGGGATAGGATCTAAAAGACATGTCGTCGGATGGCTGGAGAGGAGTAGTTTGTCTACTTCTGCCTCAGAGTAAGGACAGAAGGAGAAGAGGGGAGTTCCAGTCGTGAGCGTGGTCAATTGTAGTTCCTGTATGTGTGGAGCTGAGAACTTATTACTGATAGATGTAGTTTTGTCTGTGAAGAATGTGGCGAAATCATCAGCTGTTATTGAAGTGGTGGGAGGTGGTGGAGGGGGGCAAAGCAGTGAATTAAAAGTTTTGAAGAGGTTGCGTGCATCCAAAGCATTGTTGATCTTGTTGTGGAAGTATGAAGATTTGGCAGTATGTACTTGGGAAGAGAAGGATGAGAGCAAAGACCGATACATACTCGGAGAACATTGGATAACCAAGGGTTTGAAGGAGCAGCCCGTGCTGGCCGGGAGGAGAGAGGGCATATATCGTCTAGACAAGAGGTTAGAGTGGAGCACAAGGTGTCGGTTGCTGCATTAGTATCCAGGGATGAGAAGTGGGTTGGAGAGGAAAGGGAAGAAGATACTAAGGAAGAAAGGTGGGAGGGTGAGAGAGAGCAAAGGTTTCGTTTAAAAGGTGTTGGGGGAGCGCAAGTAGCAAGATGTAGGTTAAGGGTAATGAAGAAGTGGTCGGAGATGTGTAGGGGTTTGACTACAATGTTATCTGAAATACAATTTCGTATGTAAATGAGATGAAGTTGTTTGCCAGATTTATGAGTGTATGTAGTGATGATGCGTTTTAGATCAAATGAAGCAAGGAGTGAATGGAAGTCTGCAGCATTGGGCTTGTCAAGGTGAATGTTGAAGTCCCCAAAGACTAAGAGTAGAGTGCCATCCTCTGGAAAAGAGGAAAGCAGCCCATCCAGCTCTTCTAAGAAGAAGCCAAGTTGAGTAGGTGGGCGGTAAATTACCACAACATGGAGTTTGATAGGAGATATGATAGTGATTGTATGCGATTCAAATGAGTTATAGTTGCATAGAGTAGAATGGATTTCCAGTTGTCAGAAATAAGAAGTCCCGTACCCCCACCCCTTCCAGTCTGACGAGTTGTGTGAGAGAAGGAGAATTTATTAGATAGAGCGGCTGGGGTAGCTGAGTCTTCTGGACGTATCCAGGTCTCAATCATACCTAGGATGCTCAGGCCAGATTGCAAAGAAAATGCCGAAATGAAGTCAGCTTTGTTGACAGCTGACTGACAGTTCCAGAGTCCAACCGTGAAAGAGAAAGGTTCAGTGGAAGAGGTGTCGATAGGACGCAGGTTAGAAATATTGCGTCGACGTGTGCGTGTGATGTTAGTGCGGTGTGTAGAGAGCACCGGAATGAATTGGAAACACATGATAGAGGAGGACAGAAAGAAGAGTGAAATAAAGGAAAGGATTACTTAAGTGCGTTGTCGGTGTCGTTTCTCGGTTAAAGTCGCGCAGGAAAAGTCGCAGGTCTTTACTCTCATCAGTCTTCACGCGAGGAGGCTGAACGCTTCCGCTGACGCTTCAGCGTCAGCTGATACAACACAGTTAAAAACACCACCAATCAATACTTTAGTGATAGCAGCTGGGGACGCCCACTCGGCTGAGTCAGTCTCAAATGGATCGTACACAAATGGGTCAAACCGAAACGAAAAAGTCACACACTTTGCACTTTTAAGCGCGCTCAGGAAGGGAGCGATATCACAAACAAAAGCTTCCCTTGGCTGTCGGCTCAGTATTTCAATTTGAATAAGAGCAATCAAAACTACTATTTAGAACGAAATCACCAGGAAACAAATAAACAGAAACGAAAAAATACTCTCTAGCAGCAACAAAATGCAAGTTGAAACGAATAAGTCAATAAATAGAAAACAAGGACGTTTATCTAGCAGCAACAAATGTAACAACCGCCTATTTAAGATACAGAACTTAAGTAGTCACTTACGCGCTGTTGTCCTGTCCGCGCCAGAGGACTGAAAATCACTTATGCAAGCACCAATGCGGTTTGTGCAGGGTTTCTGCGTTTTTCTCCAAATGTGGTGCTGAGTGTCTATAGCTGCATTTCCATTACCCTTTAAATAGGCAAATTGAAATAGCAAATTGAAAATAAGCCTAATGGAAATGCAACAATTGCGCAAAAACTCCCATATATCACAAAAAAGTTTTTACTCTCGCATGAGGTGAATTTTCAGGCAATTCAAAAAAGGCAATTTCGCAAAACAGCAACGGAAATGTAGCCTAGAATCTAGACGCGCCCCTAGCGGCAGCAAATTACATTTGCTTCTAAGGTCAGTCTAGTTACTCTCAATTCACTTAAATTTCCGAAAAATCCAAGATGTACCGGGCCAATCACGAGTCGGTGGGCGGGCTTAACATGATGACGACTGAACTGCGACCATAAGTTCAGTCAGACATGAATTCCTGGTTCCGTGAATTAAGCGTGGAAAACTGAACAGTATTTATATATTTTTTTACTTTTGATACACAGCCACGTCCATGTGTCCTGAGCAGGAGCTCGTTACATATGAACGCGCTGTGGTGTAGAATACGCAAACACCGGAAGCGATCTGTGGCGTGTATACGACACTCATTGTTTACACAGCACAAGAGATTGTGGATATAGCTGCTATTCAAAATGGTAATTACTTGCGCTTGTCCTGGTTGTTCAAACCCATTTAAAGCTGAAAAAGATTACGTTTGCTTGCGCAAACTCATCCTGGACTTTTTTTTACATATTTCCCCTTTCGGTGTTTGCGTATACTACATCAAAGCGCGCTCACATGTGACGAGTCGAATCATAGATATGCTAAAATCGTGCTCATGACAGATGGACGTGGATGTGTATCAAAGGTAAAAAGAAAATTATATAAATACTGTTCATTTTCTTGCAAAAACCGATCGTTTCGTGTCTTAGGACATCAATGTATCGTCACGAGCCGCAGGGTGTAATTTGGATTTGTCTGTGCATGTTTTTGTTTACTTTTAAAGGTTTAGTGCCCATCTATGTCTATTATTTAGCTGACAGACTGCACAGTGCACTAATTTTTGTTAAAAATCTTTGTCGCTCTGACTACGTCACCTGACCGACTAAGTCTCTGATTGGTTGTAGCGCTATCCTATTGTGTGGAGAGGAGTTTGAAAGACAACCGTTTATCCCACCCCTCCGGTTGAGCCCTGTCTATGGAGAGTGCCCAGACCCTACATTTATGTGGGTCTGGCTTGCCAGGCTAACGGAAATGGCATTTACAGGTCACATTCGATTAAATGTAGCCAAAATCCCACAAAAATCTGTTACCATGACTTATTGCGAGAGGGAAAAAAAAATCACGTTTCAAGTTGCGTTTCCATTTTAGATTTGCGCAAAACTTTGGCGATATTTTACAAATGTTGATTAAAATATATTGCGAAATGACAGCGTTTCCATTAACCAATGTTATGCGACTAAAACTTTTTCTTCCTTTTGTGATAAGTCATGGCAACGGATTTTTGTGGGATTGTGGCTATTTTTAATGTAAATGCAAAAAAAAAAAAAAAAAAAAAAAACGTTTCCGTTGCTGTTTTGCAAAATATTCCTTTTTCAAATTGCATGAAAAACCACCTAATTCCAGCATTAAAACTTTTCGATAGATGGGAGTTTTTGCGCAATTGATGCATTTCAATTAGGCATATTTTCAGTTCACAATTTCAATTTGCACAATTTAAAGGGTAATGGAAATGCAGCTACAGTTGCATAACATCGGTTAATGCAAACACCATCAATTCACAATTTTATTCAACCTTTTTAAAACAGCGCCAAAGTTTTGTGCAAATCTTTAATGTCAAGTTTGCCGTTGCACTTATTCCTCACACAAAATATGTTTAATCACTGACTGCTTTTCAAATGTTCACGGCTGTAAAACGCTAAAGTATCTTACAGCCAGTTTCTATGAAAGATAATTACCTTGCGCAACAAGTCGTTAGGTTTTCACTAGAACATTAATGGAGTCATTTAACTAACATTTAACACGTCATCATTCAACTTCCCTGACAGCACCTTGGAGACGTCTATTTGACATCTTTATTTACATCTGCAAGGCGTATTTTTTAGATTGTTTGCTCATCTTTAATACGTCTACAGGGCAATGTCAAATGAACGTCTATTAGATGTCTTTAAGATGTTTATTTATTACTGTGCTTACATGAACTACAATGATCTTAATTAAGATGAATAGTGATATACCTAGCAGTCACTCTGTAAATAACAATTAGTGGATATGAACAGCATGCTAACACTTAGTCAAAGAAGGTTATACATTGTTATTGATGCTCATTTGTAAGGTGAGTCTGGTCAAAACTCTTCTTTTCCTTCTTTTGGAAGACATTCCCATCGGAGTGGCTTACCCATGACAGTTTAGCATGTTCATCCAAGCCCTTCTCCTTCAGTACCTGCTCCATCTGAAGAACACAAACAGACATTAGTGTGATCGTAGCTATGTATTTTCTTGTTGTAATGGCAGTGCTAAAGAGAGTTTCTCGTTGATGTTGTGCGTGAGATCCACCTTTACTAAAATCTCGTTCATCACTGTGGGATTGTTCAGATTTTGGCTAAATTTCAACTCCACTCTTACAGTCTTTCTCTTCCTCTCTGTGAGAAACACAAGAATTAAGCATAAACCAAGAATAAAATGAAATTTCAAATATGTGAAATTTACAATATCTTATTCAGTAAAAATATAAGTAACTTGATGAATTTACAGTAAGATAGTAAATCACAAGTGTTGGTCTTAGTTATTAATGTTGGGTTGCTAAAATCAGACCAGATTAATTACTGCATTTTTATTAAAATTTTTAAATTGGACTTGATCATAAATACATCCAGTCATGTATCATGACAATTTATAAATATTTTACATAGTGGCCAATCTGTACATGCATGTCTGCTTACTTAATTGAAGGACTCAACCAAAAATGAAGATTTTCTGAAAAGGCCATCCAAGTTTGTTTCTTCATCAGATTTGCAGAAATCAGTCATCACCAGCTCACCAATAAATCCTCTGCAGTGCTCTGCAGTGCTTCTTCATATACTTTGTGTGTTTATTAAATTTCTTCGGCACGGCGTCGTGCCTACCAGGAGGGGGGAGTAATGTCATGCCCCTATGGACTGTCGTACAGTCACACCTCGCAGACGTCTCGCAGCAAGACCCAAAGCCCAGCCCATCATCACCCCAACTCGCGGAGTTTGAGCCCGAGCCCACCGCGGGTGGAGAGCCAGAGTTGGTTGCGACAGAGCCATCGCCAACGGGAGCAACAGCTCTAAAGATCGCCAGAGAGCCTGAGCCAAGCCAGTCTGACCAGGTGTGAGAGCCGGCCACAATGCCTGTGACAGTGGATGTTCCAGTGGGGAATGAGGGTGCTGAGGACCTAATCGCCCACTGCACTGCTGCTGAGGGTGAGTGAAAGCTGGACCTGGGACATTTAGATTTGGAACAAGATTTGATTGATCTCCTCTGCGGACATCCGCATCTCTGCCTCCGCATTAATTGAGAGACCTAAGCAATAAGCCAATAAACACTAAGTAATATAACAATAAAAATTGCCTGAGATAATGTAGAAAATCAATGAGCTCTAAAATGTTGGGCTTTTGTCAGTTTTTAAAAACCTTTTGCACGAATATCTTGCAAACCACTCGTCCTGCTCAGGTAAGGATGTCACGGATGGATTAAAAGCTTTCAAGGTTGTCTGTTGACACAGGCTTTTATTCAAAACTATGCACTTCATGCAAACACACACAGGACAAAGCAGCATCTGATCTAAAACACATGTGGCCCAGAGAGATGGGCGTCTTGTTTTGATCTGTAAGACACTATGACATTTGAAGGTTTGAAATGTTCAAGAAGTGACACAGAATATGAACTCATTAAAAAGCATTTCAGAAATAAGGAACACATAGACTTTTCCTGTTATAATGTATTAGATCTGTGGATTTTATTAGCCTTTTACCATCGAGAATCCAGTTTTTATCCTCAGACCAAACCCATGCAAATCCTAAACAGTCATTCAAGTTAAAGCATTGGATGAATTCACCAATGGATAGTCTTTTATGTGTATGAATACATTTTAAAACATAAAGATGCATGAAAAAGGATCAGTAAGTACTTTAAAACCCAAATGCAATAGTTGTATTCATGTTGGTTTTTGAAAGTTTCAATTTACACAACGAGTCAGAATCACTGAATGAGCTGTAATAATAATGTACAGATTCCAGCTTGCGCTCTTATTTTGAAATCCCATGTCTTTTATTTTGAAGTATCATGGTCATTGGTTGTGTTGGGTTAGTTAAAGTGTACATTTACGCAAACAATTAAAATGTGTCTTTAGTTAATTATTAAGGGCCCAAGCTTAGAAAACTGCTTAGGGCTTTGGAAAATCAGACTATACTGCGAAAGGTTTGAAATATGCGATGTTTTAGATAAGTAAATGTACATGTAGAAAATGTCACCCTCTAAAAACTGTTATGACATTGCATGGTGGATGCAAAAATTTCTGACTGAAATATTAAAGCTTTTAAATTGTAAAATCTTCAACAACAAAAAAAAGTGGCTGATTGTGCTACAAAATAAAACTGCATTTCCATTCACAATGCAAAGCAAAGCGAAGAGCTTATTTGCTTAATGCATGCAAAGTACGTAAACAAAAATTTCAAAGAAAGTAATGGCATGACATCAGTAAAGGTTTTGCATAATAAAAGCAACCAAAATTGTTGACAACAAAAATGCAGTTATTGGGTGAAATTAGTACAAATAAATTAAAGAGACTTAAGAAGGACTTCTGAAAACACTCTTATTTCCGTGAATTCATGTCACTCTCCAGCGGATGGAAGATCTCTCCATCTGACTGAAATCTCCATTTTAGTTTGGCATCTTTAGGCATTCCCAGACTCACTAGTTTCTGCTGAATCTGAGGTCATAACAGCCATGAGTTACTAAACAACACAGATACTCACGCTCAGCTCCATCACATTAGGAGTATTAATAACTCAGACTCACCTTCTCCATGATGGACACCTTCATTGCAGGATCATTTACATTCTGATCTGATTTTAGATTCACTCTCAGTATCTGCATCTTCTCGCCTGTGGGAACAAACATGATCACAAGTTTATGATGGGTCACAATCAGTGTCTGGGGTAACACATTACAAGTAATGCAAGTTACGTAACAATATTACTTTTTTCATGTAAGTAAAGTAACGTATTACTTTTTAATTGACTAGAAAATATCCGAGTTTCTTTTTTAAATAAGTAACGCCAGTTACTTTTCCCCCATTTATTGATTAAAAGCTCTCCTGTCCCCATGTTGAGAGAAATTGTGAGTAAGATGTTCCTTTAGTTCTAGAATAAATGTGAACATGCATTAATTCATCTCACTCACTAAAAAACAGATACAGTGTTCATCAAAATGAATAAAAACACTGAAATTCAACGCAAACCTGCAATAATTAAATATGTTCAATAATACAAATATTTGTATTTAATCCCATTTTATTAACCGATGTCTTTGCTGCCGACCTTCAATGGTCCAATTCATCCATACTAATAAGCAAAAATTACTCAAGATAACCTAAAATTTGTTTTCCTTTTTTTATTCCTTAAGAGTTGACATTTGTTCTTCTGCGGTCTACTGTACAGATGTCAATTTACTTTTCTCTAAGTCTGAGGTTTTTGGTGTGAGAAGGCTTTTACATTTGACAAAATATAACTTTTTATATTAAAAACAAACGAGCAAGCCCTGCCCAGATTTAAAAAGTAACGCAAAAGTAACGTAACGCATTACTTTCCATCAAAGGTTACCAAGTAACATAATTAGTTACTTTTTTAGGGAGTAACTCAATATTGTAATGCATTACTATTAAAAGTGACTTTCCCCAACACTGGTCACAATGTTAAGGAAATGTGGATTTCTTAACATTGGGGATTTTAATTCTTTTTTAGCAATAAAAGTCAATCAAAAATAAATTTACTAGCTCATGTCAAATGATTTATTTAAAGGAATAGTTCAGCCAAAAATGAAAATCTGCTGACCCTCAGGCCATTCAAGATTAGGTTGAGTTTGTTTCAATTCATCAGATTTGTAGAAATGTGTCATTCCATCACTGTCTCACCAATGGACCCTCTGCAGTGAATGGGTGCCATCAGAATGAGAGTCCAAACAGCTGATTAAAACATCACAATAATCCACAAGTAATCACACCACTCCAGTCCATCAGTTCACATCCTGAAACAAATCCATCAAGACGTTTTTAATTAAAATACGAGTCCATATTCCATAATAGCGCTTCATCTGGTCTGAATCAGGAGAGAAATCTGCACAGATCAAGCACCGTTTACAAGCCAAAACAGCCCGAAACAAATATGTGGCTGAATTTTGACGTAAGAGACAACAGAAGGAAGAATTGTTACAGATTATGGACTCGTATTTTAGTTTAAAATGTCTTTCTAATGGACTTATTTTAGCGTTTGTCTTCTCAAGATGTGAACTGATGGACTGGAGTGGTGAGGATTACTTGTGGATTATTGTGATGTTTTTATCAGATGTTTGGACTCTCATTCTGACGGCACCCATTCACTCCAGAGGATCCGTTGGTGAGACAGTGATCTAATACTACATTTCTCCAAATCTGATAAAGAAATGATGGCATTAGGGTGAACATGTTTTCAATTCTGGCTAAAATAGTCATTTAAGGTTCCTTTGAACACACTGCGCATTTGTGATAACTTAAATTAAACCCAGCAAAAAAAATTTCATCTTGCCATCCATTTTCTGAATGCATGTTAAAGACCTCATTGTAAACAGTTCATGTGCATGTTTTTCATTTTTTAACAATGTTTTGACCTCATAATGTTCATTTAGAATGTCTTAACTTGAAATTACGGTGAATACGTCAGACTTCTCCTCATTTAGGACAGGCTCTTATCCCAACATCCAATCAACAACTGATGCACAACACCAAGTCCCGCCCTACATTCATTCTTTTTCTATTATATGTGAATATGTGTCACAATATGGAACAAAGACCTGTTGCTGCTTCCATTTCATGCTGAATTTAATCAAAATCTGATGTAAAAGCAGCTCACCGTCTTGACAGATGAATGGTCTGGGTACATCACAGTTCTGATCGGCCCAAGTGTTTATATCTGACAGCTCAACACAAGCTCCAGAGTCGTCAGGCTCACCGACAGACCAGCGTCTGAATAAGGAGCTGCTGTTGTCCGACCATCTGAAAACTTCTTTAAACAGGCCGATGAACACCAGATTTCCCTTTGGCACCAAATATTGGACCTGCTTGTTCTCATCCAGGTTTCTCACACTGACCAGATCTGTGTGTTTCTGCCTGCAGTACATCTGAGCATCTCTCCAGCCCTTTTTTTGATTGACAAACACGTACCTCTGAAGGACGTTTTCATTTCCTGTGATGCAATAAGATACTATGTTCATTACAATTTAACTGAGACATTAAAAAAACAGCTAAAATAAGTATATAAGGCTTGGACTTGCTAATACAAAAAGGCAGTTGGAAGACAATTATAAAAAAATATAATGTAAAAAAATGCATTGTTTGCTAAATTAGAAAAAAAAGAAAAGAGAATGCATTAAGTACAACAAATTTGACATGACAAATGCAAACAAATGAACACAAACAATAATTGTAACAGGAAAATTTCAAGAAAATAATGTCTGACTACAAATATCTAAATTGTCCTAAAACAGGCTTCATTTTCTTTATGTAAAATAGAAGTTAAATATGGAGTAAAATACAAAACATTAGGCCTAAATTTAAGATCTACAGTAGTATTATATATACATATTTTGCATTTGCGTACAAAATTTGCTTTCGTTTTGGTTCAGTTTCATTGTGATGCATATTTGTCAGTCATACAGAAATGAAATGGGTCAGATTTCTAAAAAGACATCTCGCAAAAAATCATGACATTTTATGAATGTTTGCATTTATGTGATTTTATTTGTTATTCCTCTTCTTCTTCTTCAGCTCTTGAGTCTATGGCAGGCCACAGAACCGCTTGTAGGAAAGTTATGAAATTTGGCACTCTCTCCACCACTTTCCAAAGTTTCACTCATGTATATGCTAATTACTTTTGAACCTTAAGGTCTAGAAGTTTTTTTTTTTTTTTGCCTCCTCTGAATCCGTAGCTCATGCCGAGTCGAATGTACAGCAAAATGTAAAAATGCAAAAGCTTTAGTTTTTTTTCCTCGCTGTTTTTAATTAGTTGTAAAACCTACTTTTTTGAACTCATCTTAGATGGTTTGCCTGATTTTCACCAAAATTGGCTCAGATCATCTTCAGTGATTAGACAAACCATTCTTGAATAACCCGTGAACTAGTTTTATGAAGAGCATGCAAAAATAGACATTTTGATTAATGTTCAAAATGTTTTTTGAACTCCTCCTAGATCGTTGGTCCAATTTTTACCAAATTTGACTCTGTTCTTCAGACGGTGCTGGGTATTTTATGGATTTTGAGTTGATATATGAAATGGTTTTTGAGGCTGAATCTCTAAAAAGCTTTGATATGTATAACAAACTTTGAATGTGCCATTGTCACCTTACACTGACCGTGCCACATTAATCGATAGCAGCACCACCTATTGGTCATTAGTCATTAAAGTCATTAAATCAGATTACTAGTAGTTTCATATTATTTTTGAAGTCATTTGGACTAAATTCATCTTAAAATGCCCTGAATTACTTATTGATGCAGTCGGTCAGATGCTTGCTTCTGTAGTGCTTGGCCTCATTATTGCTGCTTGCAGCTATATGCTTTAAATTGCATTAATTTAAATTGCCCATCAATTAAATCATCAATTAATATTGTTACAAGCAATATTCATTATTCAATATCCAAAGCTGGTTATTGTGTATTTACAACAATCAGTTTATTAGCACTATTACAGAAATCTAACCTGTTTAAGTTTTGATTAACAAATATGCATCACTTTTTTTATTAGTTTAGTTTATTAGATTGTTCATGTTAAAACTGTGTGACCCAAATGCATGGACATTTTATTTGCAATTCAAATGCATAAATCTTAAATATAGGTCTAGATATTTTGTAGAAATACTGGTGCAGATTACCAGTGTCCTTACCATCATAGCAAATGAATGGAAATTGACTATGACATGGAACGTCCCAAAACTCCCCATCGTCGCCAACGACACAGCAGTTTTCGTTTCCTCCGGCGTTGTCCAGCTGTCCGGCTTTCCAGCGTCTGTACTCGGCTTCTCCTTCCTTATAAAAAGCACTGTCGGATAGAGACCAGAGCCAGACTGGCTCTGCTTTCTTTAGTCCGATCCACATGGCCGGTTCTGTGATCCCGCTCACCGTGGCCTGCAGACGACTGAAGTCTGCCGCATCTTCAATGCTTGCCAGATCACAGTGAAACTGTCTGCAGTAGATCTGGGCTTCATCGAATGTTTTCGCCTCATTGACGAAGACAAACTGTTTGGAGGTCACAGATGAGACACATGTACCTGTTCCAGAGATTGGAAACTCATGTTAAGTGTATAAGCAAATTTCTTGTATATTATCAAATCAATCAGTTTCTGAATTTGATAAGAGGAAGCAAACAGGTTGCTGAAAGTCAAAAGGAATGAATTAAGTAGATCAAAATTAATAATACATTCATAAAAGACACATTTTTCCCATATGAATTACTTAGATGTTCTTATACACAAAGTGTGGGCCACTTCCACACTCTAAAATGGATTTCAAGTTGATTCAACTTAAGTTTTTAAGTCATTTCAATATAAATTTAATTATACTTAAATATTTAATTCAGCAACTCAACTTCAATCGAATAATGAATTATTATTCACTGAATGATGCACACAGCACTTACCCAAGACAAACACCATGAGATTCATTTCTGGACTCATGACTTCACACACAAGCCAATGATTTCAAAGGACTTTCTTGAAACAACAACAACAAAAAAAAGATTAATTTAGTGAGAATCTGTCCTTCATCATAAGATAGCAAGTGTTTTTACTTCTCAAACATCAGATAGTTAAAAAAAGGTTAAATGTTAAGTTAAATGCAACAGAAAGAAAAAAATCTGATGCTGTTTTACTAAGTCTAATTCACAAGATAAACATTCCTTGTCAGCTTAAGAAGAAGAAACATTTTAAATCTGATAAACATCTATTATACTATACATTTATTAAGTTAATTAACACATCTTTCAGCAAATTAGATTTACCTGTGATTACGGAGAAATAATTGAGTTTCTGCTCACCGATGCGTGTTGTGTTCGAGTACAGATGAAGTCACAGATGGAAATACACATCTCTTCTTAAAGACTACTATGCAAAACATCAACAAATCAGGGAAATGGGCAGCTGACATGAGGTAAGAACCGAGGAAAAGACCTTCTTAAAACTGCAGAAAAAACGAGCCTGCTGAATCAGAGAAGGTCAGACTAGAAAAGAGACAAAAATGTTAGTAGCTATTTTACATGTTTCTTGAAGATATAGTAAAAGGCTGTTCAGATATTGGGAAGTGTTATTTTGCCTCTTTGCAACCACTTTAAAGCAAAAGGCATAAATGTAAACTGTAAAATAGATGAAGAGTTTTCTCTTAAAACCTATTCACAAAGCTGCTGAGACAAATTTTTACTAAGGAATAGAAAGAAGTCTTAAGCTAAGAGTAAGGGCTGGGTTGACCTTGTTGCTATGGATGATGCCAGCATGCTCATTAACTATGCACACTGTGATTGGCTGATAGGGGTCTCTGTCAGAGATTTGTTCATAAAGTATTGTAAAGGGCGATATTATGTTGCCATATTCAAACTGGGTTTAAAAATAAAGGTGTTGCTACTAATGTCATTTAGTGTCAATAATTAAACAAGTATAGGTTCAGGTAATTGTCAGCCTCTTACATGTGTGCTTCTCGTAAACAATTAGCAGATATGCATATTATCAACATTTTATTTGACAGACTAGAATAATCATGGAAACATGCAAACAGACTCAGGAACAGCTTCTCACCCAACCTGTTAATGAAAACTAGGAAAATTTGGAGTATGGATAACCTCCAAAACCAAAAAAAGATGCATGGGAAAACATATGTGTGCCAATAATTGCAACATATTCCTAAAATGTTTACGTTCCAAGGCAGATAGCCGGCAACAGTTTTTTTTGCGCTGCTAAAAAAGAAAAAAAGAAAAGAAAAGAAAAAGGAAAACATTACAAGTTTTTTTTTTTTTTACTAGTTAATATAGAAATTTTATTGGTTTTAATAAACTGTAATGTTGCCTGTTAATCTCTACTGATAATTGGTCTGTTGGTGGCTTGTTAAAACCACTACATTCTGTTGGAATATGTCCCAAAAATGGTACAGGAAACCATTTATTAATGATTTTAATAGTTAAAAGATGATGGTTTTTAATATTTTTAACAGCAACTGTAGTGGAAACAATGGGCAGCGGCCGGTTTGTGATTTGGTTTTAGTGACTTAGAAGTCCTCTTCACTACTCCTAATGTTTCACAGTTTTAGGAGCTAGTTTTAGCACTAAAATTATTTGTTAAATCCTTTTAGAGCAGTCCTAAATTTAGGACTGACATGCTCATTATTCTTAAGATTTTCTCCTAAATTGGCAAGTTATGAGCTACGTTTAGCCTTAAGATGTTTTGTGAATACAGGCCGTGATCATTTTGTCCCTGTCTTCAGTGTCTAAAAAGATATAAACCACTTAATAAATTTCACGTGGCCAATCTGTTTTAATTATGAAAGTTATGTTATTATGAAATGGTTTAGCTATTTTATAAAGTTTTTTAAATATCATGGGTTTGAAATTACAGGAGGGTGAGTTAATATGTCATTTTTGTAGAAATTAAGTAGAAGGTGAAGTGTTTAGTAGTGCATAAAGATAATCATTACTAAATGGAATGCATCCTATATTTGTGTAATTAACTTCATTTGTGACGTTGTTTTCAAGTATGAGAAACATTATAACCAAAAGATCTTACAGCATATACATAATAGATTAAAAAAAGTTAATATTGAACTTGATCTCTAACAATAGAATCCTGACCTCTGGTGGTCAACTTTTGAAGTTTCAGGAATGGATTTGTCAGCTGTTGGTAGTTGCCTTGTATGAAACACAACCATTGAAACTCAACCAATAACATGCTCACCCTGCTGAAAAAAAAAACAGCTAAAACCAGCCTAGGCTGGTCGTAGCTGGTTTAAGCCAGAAGTTGCTGGTTTTAGCTGTCTCCCAAATTTGCCAGGCTGGGAAAGTGGCCAAAACCCCTCTAAAACCAGCCTGCTGATCAGCTATGACCAACTAAAACCAGCCAACCAGACTAGGCTTGGTTACATTACAAAATAAAAAGCGTTTTACAGATTTAGAACAACTTGTGAATAATCAATTTCACTTCTGAGCCAATTATGTGAGAAATAATGTACATATAATGTATCGCCTCCATACCAACAAAAATAACGCCGACACAAAGCGGACTGCAACTTTATTATACATCCGCTTAAAAAGATAGACTAAATATGTGCATAATATAAACTATTGACTGAATTATCAGCATACAGCTTGAGAAAGAACACAACATAAAAAATGACCCAGCAATGACACAAACTTACAAAATATTGAAACATTTATTTATTATTATACAGCGATTGCATTTCTTTCGCCTTCGGCAGTTGTGCCGCTTTCGGAGTTTTTTTTTTTTAATTGATCTTCAAGGCTGCAGAATGATATGCGCATTTTCCTGGACAAAAGCCGCCAATTTTCTGTTGTCAATAATACTCTAGCAATGTATGAAGGTACTCCCAAACAAGCAGCATTTGTTGGTAAAAAAAAAAAAAAAAAAAGAGGGTAAAAACAGCAAATCTCCGCAACCAACTAAAAACCGCGAAAATCTTCCATGATCATGATGAGGTAAATGTTACCCCGATGAACAATGTTTCAAATTGTTCAGCTTGTAAGGGCACATTTAGCCGAACATTGCAGTGCTTAATGAGTGATTTGAATAAAGTATAATATTCGATATCGCCTCACAGAACTCGAGAAAAGCCCGCGAAAATCCTCGCAGAACAGGACTTAGAGCATCAGATCAGATCAACGGCGGGAACGTATGTACGTCAAAAAGCTATTTATGTAATAGTGAAAATAAATGTAGTTTGTTACAAAACACTCACTGTCATGTTGCATGTGGTGCAGTAATGTTTGCGGATGAGTAATGATCAGATTAACACTAATCCCGCCTTCCATTTTTACTGCCATTGTTATTAGACCCACTGTAAAAACATTAAAAGCACATATGCCACAACTTTGGTAGTTTTTCCCTTCCGAATACAGAGTTTTGTCGGGTCTTAAAACCTTGTATTGTTTTATCTTTGTTATACATTTGTTTTACGTCCTTAAATCAAGATATATTTACAGGAGATTTCATTTTCGGATAAATTGAACAAAATTAAGTAAATTTATGTCTAAAACAAGAATGAATACCTGTCAAATGGTATGAAAACATGTGACCCCTTAAATTAGGTAGTTTCTTTCTGATCCCATTGGCAGATATTTGTCCTTTTTTGACTATTAACTTTGTTCATTTGGAGTAACTTCACAGAAAACACTGGTAAACAAGGAAAACAAGGTAAATATATTGGGGAAGAAATGGAATAGAAATTGGTCAGAAGTAGTAGGCCTATTTTTAAACTTTGAAGTGTTGCAAATAACTTATTGTGTTCCCAAAGCAAATTGGTTATGCATTTGGTCACTATAGCAAATACACATGATATAATGCTGATGATTAGTCAAGTTTCATTCTCTTTGTTCAAACACTAGAGGGAGTGATGCCTCTGACGTAAAGTGAACAACTAGACAGGACATCAATGCCTTAGTACCCTATTGATGCTTCCTTTATTCGGACACAGACCAAAATCAAGCAGGATGAAAATGACGTATCAGTCCTCGGACGGCACCACTAGAACAGAGGACAGCTTGTGGGAATTACAGGTGGAAGTATCAGATATTTGTTAAAGCAAAATCAATAAATGAACCAAATGTGACCCTGGACCACAAAACCAGTCATAAGGTTAAATTTTACAAAACTGAGATGTATAAATCATATGAAAGCTCAATAGATAAGCTTTCTATTGATGTCTGGTTTGTAAGGATAGGACAATATTTGGCCGAGATACATCTATTTGAAAATCTGGAATCTGAGGGTGCAAAAAAATCAAAATGCTGAGAAAATCACCTTTAAATTGTCCAAATTAAGTTCTTAACAATGCATATTACTAATCAAAAATTACATTTTGATATATTTATAGTAGGAATTTGACAAAAAATCTTAATGGAACATGATCTTTACTTAATTTGCTAATGCTTTTTGGCATAAATACAAATAAAATACAAATATACCCCAGCGACTTAAGACTGGTTTTGTGCTCCAGGGTCACAAATGGTACAGCAATGCATCTTGGATTATTAATATTTATTCAGAAATTTACCCAAACTTCAACAAACAACAAAAAACTTGTGCTTTGTTTTCTCAGTTCCTTTCCTTCCATCATAGATGTGAATATGACTTAAGAACAAGTTTGGCAATCTAGGATTTAAACAAGTACTGATCAGTCTTAGTTTTCAGTTTCAGATTAGATCACTGTGAGCAAATTTACAACCAGTCTTTAAGAAAAAATAATAGATGACTAATTTACAGACTAGTCTAAGCAGTTCGTGCAGGCGTCCACAGGAAGCATGATTCATGAGAGGAAATGTTGCCTACAAACCATCTTAATAATTTACATGAATGATGGAATCATTTACATGAAGATATTTTGAGAAATAGCCCTGTGTTCTTTTGATTCATGAAATGAAAACCAATGGAGTTTGTTGTTGTATGATTCCCAACATTCTTCAGCACATCTTCTTTTATATTCTCAGTAAAAAGTAAATCATACAATTTTGGAACGGCATGAGAGTTTAATTGATTGATTTATTGAAGGAAATCCCTTTAATGAATGTAATTATTGTAATTACCCGTCAGCTATTCATTCAGTGATCAGTAATTCCCATGGCTTACCCAGTGTTCTGTGACAAATGTGTTTTTATATAATTGTGAGTATGATTTTGACTGATTTTCCTGTTGCGACATCAGCAGCAGTCATCGATGAAGGCGGCAGTGCTCAGTGTTATGATGAATATGACGGGGTTCCTCTGGGTTCGGCTCTGAACCGACAGTCATGCCGTCCAACCGGTTTGTCAAGTTGAAACGAACAAAAAAAATGGAACCGCCAACTATTTTGAGAACTCGAGTGACGGAGAGAACAACTGGGGGAAAGCTGACAGAATGGAGGTATGTTGACTTGTTGGCAGAAGAGAGCGTTTTATACTTGTTTTTAGGAAAACAAACCCTTAGTTTAATGTGTGGAGATCACATGGAGATTATTTAACTACAATTATGATGACATTGTGATGTACGTCTGTTACAATGAGCATGAACAGGTGAGTAATGTATGTTTAGTAGCTTTATATATTCAGCTCTGTCACATGAAAACAGTGAGAGCGGACTGAAGATGCTGTCATCTTCTTCTGTTACACCCTCAACATCTGAACTGTAAGCAAGTGACTCAAACCAGTGTCTGTAATGGCACTTTTAGAGATTTTTTCATTGTAGAAAGATATTTGAAGGAGTAAACGCATGTTGCAGTTAATCTCTCTTCTTATTACAACCGCATTCTCAGTTCATAAGTGATTTTGTAGGCAGTGGACTACTGTAAGTTCAGTCTTATTAATTATTAATTACAGTGCTAGTATGCCAAGGTGGGTTTGATTCTTAGGAACTCTGTGTTACGTCAAGCCGCTGTCAGACACAACATAAACAGAGCAGGACAATGTAATGATCTCAATAGGGGTGTTTATTAATAAGTTTTGAGTCAGTTTGACCCACAACACATTTTTGAGTCAGTTATCCGGCTGAAACTGTGGGGCTTTTTCTCATTTGGCTTCATGAACATGTCAGCAAACTTTACAGGCTCTAGAAGATACTGGTCAATTTGTAATTATATATATCCGAATTTGGCATAGAACCGAACCCATCTGATCTTGGTGTTGCAGGCGACATGCTGTAGCTTCAAGAAAGGAGAAAAAAAAATTATATACCTTTTCAAAATATAAAAATTTGAAAAACAAGAAAAAAAAATAGATAGATAGATAGATAGATAGATAGATAGATAGATAGATAGATAGATAGATAGATAGATAGATAGATAGATAGATAGATTTTTTTAATGTAAAATTAATTACTTCTTTTTAAAAAACGTGTTTTTTTGTATTTTGGTATTTTTTGGTAAACTTTTTTGTATTATTTTTCTTTGTTTTATTTATAAATCTATTTAGGGTTTAGTTTTTGTACTTTTTAAAAATATATATTTTATTTTATTTATATTTTATACCTTTTCAAAATATAAAATTAAAAAACAATTAAAAATATATATATAAAAAAACAATATATATAATTTTTTTAAATGTAAAATGTATTAATTTATTTAAAAAATACGTGTATTTTTGTATTGGTATTTATTTTGTAAACTTTTTTGTATTATTTTGTTTTTCTTTGTTTTATTTATAAATCTATTTAGGGTTTAGTTTTTGTACTTTTTTTTTTATTATTTTGTTTTCCATAGTGGGATTTTTTAATTTGGGGTCAGTTTGACCCTAAACATATAACTTTTGCTTGGAATCAAACCCATGATCTTGCGAGCACCATGTTGTACTGTACTGTAGCTGTACTGTACCTGTATTTTTGCATTACTATTACTATAACTATTATTTATTTATTTTTTTGTTATTTGTAAAAAAAAGTTTTAATAGGTTTTAAACCATTTTATTTTTTATTTGTTTTGTTTTGATTTTTGAAACCATTTAGGCTCATTTTGACCCTAAAAGAAGTATTTTTTTTAATGGAATTGGAACCAATGGTCTTGGTATTGCGATAAACATGCTGTACTTTTGTGATTTAGGAAAACACACACACACACACACACACACACACACACACACTCACAACTATAAACACCTATAAAAAATAATTTAAATAATTAAATGACTGTTTAGAATGATTGCATTTAGTGAAAAACTAATCTTTTTTCTAGGGTCTTTTTCAGTTTTACTTTTTTTTAAAATCAGTTTTAATATCCTGTTTTGGTAAAGTGTGAAAAGCCTTTATTTTGAAAGTTTACTGTTTTAACAATGTTTTTTTTATTTTTATCTTTTTAACATTTTTTTTTTCACAGTGTTATTTCACAGTGTAGACTCTGAACATAACAATCATACAGTCAAACCAAAAATTATTCAGACACCAGATATAATTTTTTTATATTTTTTTACTAGCAGGTACAGAACGCCTGAAGATTCCCTAAAATTATTCATACGGTGAAGTAAAACAGAAAAAATTTAAGACCAAAAATGTGTCACTTTTACCTGAGCATGTTTGGTTACATACCTTTCTATCAAACTTATCTGACATTATCAAGATGAATTTGTTTAGGTGACACAGTTTAACTCTGAGTTCATATTTTATAACCATTTCCCAAACTATAGTGAATAAACTGTGACAATGTAACGTTGAAGGTGTCTGAATACATTTCAGTTAGACTGTACCAAGAATTTTATTTTGCATTATATTGTTTTGCATAATATTAAATTATCAGTATTCAATTCTTTAAACATGTTCTTGCATTTTTATTATTATTATTATTATTATTATTATTATTATTATTATTTATTTTATTTGTAATTTATTATAAATGGGTTAACTGTTTAAATAATTTATTTTGTATTATTTAGTTTTTTATAGTGGGATTTTTGAATCCATTTATTATCAATTAGACTCTAAATGGACTTTTTGCTTGGAATTAGACCCATAATCTTGGCGTTGGTTTTATGGAAAATGCTTCTACAAACATAATTTTCTTAATTAGCAATTTTGTTGTTCAGTAAAAATCTTAAACAAGATAAATTCCTTTCGATTTTTTTTTTCAACGTAAATCTAAGCAAATTTGTTGAGATTTACAGTTTAAAAATCTCTTAAATATTTTTGCATTTTAAAACGGCTGTTTTCTATGTGACTCTATGTTAAAATGTAATTTATTTCTGTGATCAAAGCTGAATTTTCAGCATTATTACTCCAGACTTCAGTGCTTCAGAAATCATTCTCACATGTTTATTTATTATTATTATTATTATTATTATTATTATTATTATTATTATCAGTGTTGAAAACAGTTGCGCTGCACAATATTTTTATGGAAACTAGTATGTATTTTATTTTACAGGATTCACAGATGAATAGAAAGTTCAAAAGAACAGCATTTATTTGAAATAGAAATCTTTTATGACATTATAAATGTCTCTACTCTCACTTTTAATCAATTGAATGTGTCCTTGATGAGAAAAAGTATTAAATCCTTTCACAAAATTTCCACAAGAAAACCCCAAGAATTTTAACATAATGAAAATCATAATGTGACGCACGATGAGAGCAACAAAGTACAAAGTTTTGAATGAATATTTAATTCCTTAAGTTTAAGGCTCATGCTAAATTTAATACTGAGGGAAGTCATTGAGATGACCTTCGGTGTGAGTTACAGGGAAAATAAGGGATGAGTTTATGGAAAACAATGTCATAGGAAAAGGCCAGATATGCAAATAAACGCTTGGTAAATGTACAAAGACTGTATGACAGTGATCCGGAGACATAGAGACAGACAGAGGAGGCAACAATGAAGGTTTCCACAAAGAAACATTCATAGGTAATGCATTTTCTGAGATATTTCTTCTTTAGTTGATGGTGTTTGTGCGAGTCTAGGCTGCTGTGTCGTATGGCTCAGGGTTTTATTTCACTACATTCTGGAGTTGCATCAGAGCGCGACTGCCAGAGAATTCTAGACGCGTGATGAATAGACACACAACCCACCGTTGAGTGTTTTTCAGGGAGGCCTGGACGAGCCCCACAGCTCTCCTTTGATATAATGTGAACAGGGAAGATCATATCCAGCCATTATAAAAGTAAATACAGCCCTTTGTTCGCCATTGACTCATGCTCTATTGTACGAGTCTTTGTGAACGTCGGTGACGCACTGATTCAAAAGAGAGCGAGAAAGAGAAGTGCTCTGATCCCAGATCAGCGTTAGATGGAAGTGTTACATAATGTTAATGTTAATTAATTTATTAGCAATTTTGTTGTTCAGTAAAAAACTATAAAAAGATAAAGTATTGGCATTTTTTCCAGCATGAATCTAAGCAAAACTGTTTTTGAATCCATTAAGGGTCAGTTTTTGCTTAGAATTGAACCCTTGATCCTGTTCAGTTTTTCATGGTGGGATTTTTTAATCCATTTAAGTTCAGTTTGATCATAAACAGAATTTTTGTTGGAATCGAACCCTTGAACTTGCCGTTGCGAGCACCATTCTGTACTGTACTGTTTTGTAGCTTCAAGAAAGCAAAGAAAAATTTTAAAATGATCATAATATTTAAAAAAATATAAAATTATTACTATTCATTTTTTAAACGTGTGTTTTTGTATTATTGTTATTATTATTTCTTCTTTTTGTAATTTATGAGAAGTACACTGCAAAAAAAAATGCTTTTCTTACTTAGATTTTTTTGTCTTGTTTCCAGCCAAAATATCTAAAAATTCTTAAATCAAGAAGGATTTTCTAGACAAGTAAAAGTTATTTTCTTGTTTTCAGAAAAAAAAAGTCCAAATTAAGTGAGTTTTGGCTTAGAACAAGCTAAATAATCTGCCAATGGGGCAAGAAAAATAATCTTATTTCAAACAGAAAACAAGATTATTTTTCTTACCCCATTGGCAGATTATTTTGATTGCTTCAAGCAAAAATGCACTTAATTTTGACTTGTTTTTTATGAAAACATGACAATAATGTTGACTCGTCAAAAAATCCTTCTTGATTTAAGAATTTGTAGATATTTCGGTTGGAAACAAGACAAAGATCTAAGTAAGAAACTTGCTGTTTAAACCTTTTTTTCTTCTTCTTGTATTTAGTTATTTATTGTGGGATTTTTGAATCCATTTAGGTTCAATTTGACCCTTAACATAGAATTTTTGCTTGGAATCGCACCCATGATCTTGGTGTTGGTTTTATGGAAAGTGCTTCTACAAACATAATTGTCTTCATTTTGTTGTTCAGTAAAATACTTAAACAAGATAAATTCAAGTATTGGCTTTTTTCAGTGTAAACCTAAGCAAATATGTTGAGATTTACTGTTTAAAAAACGATTTGGGGTTTTAAAGTTAGTAAAAAATCTCCTCTGCTCACCAAGAAAAAAGTTAAAATATTATTGAAATTTAAAAAAGTAGTTTTCTATATGAATATCTGTTAAAATGTAATTTATTTCTGTGATCAAATCTGAATTTTCAGCATCATTTATTCAGACTTCACTGTCACATTATCCTTCAGAAATCATTCTGCTGCACAACATTTCTGTGGAAACTGGGATGTATTTTGATTTCCAGGATTCACAGATGCGTCCTTGATGAGTAAAAGTTTTCATTTCTTCCATAAAATTATTTTGAATGGTACTTTACTCAAAAAAAATTCTCTGAAAATCATTCTTCTTTATTGGCAACTAAGATTTTTTTTTTGTTTGTTTGTTTGTTTGTTTGTCTTTTGGCAATGTATGAGCTAGAAAAGTAGTTTGACATAAAAACTGAAGAATCAAAATGGGATTGGAATCAAAGTATTGCTCTACTTCAAAGACGCCATTGTGTGTGTGTGTGTGTGTGTGTGTGTGTGTGTGTGTGTGTGTGTGTGTGTGTGTGTGTGTGTGTGTGTGTGTGTGTGTGTGTGTGTGTGTGTGTGTGTGTGTGTGTGTGTGTGTGTGTGTGTGTGTGTGTGTGTGTGTGTGCGTGCGCGTGTGTGTGTGTGTGTGTGTGTGTGTGTGTGTGTGTGTGTGTGTGTGTACCTGGTATTCATCACGTTATGGGGACCAAATGTCCCCACAAGGATAGGAATACCAGTAAATTTTGACCTTGTGGGGACATTTCTCAGGTCCCCATGAGGAAACAGGCTTATAAATCATGCACAATGAGTTTTTTTGATGAAGTAAAAGTTTGCACAATCTCCTGTGAGGGCTAGGTTTAGGTGTAGGGTAGGTGTAGGACGATAGAAAATACGGTTTGTTCAGTATGAAAACCATTACGCCTATGGAATGTCCCCATAAAACATGTAAACCCAACATGTGTGTGTGTGTGTGTGTGTGTGTGTGTGTGTGTGTGTGTGTGTGTGTGTGTGTGTGTGTGTGTGTGTGTGTGTGTGTGTGTGTGTGTGTGTGTGTGTGTGTGTGTGTGTGTGTGTTTGTTATTGGGTGTTTCTGCTTGGATAACAGACATATGGTTACACAGGTGTGTGTGTTTGTAAGAAATATTCGCTGTATCCAGTTGATCCTGCTCACCTGAATTCACTTTGAACGTGACAGAAGCCAGTTTGTGTTTGTTGTTTTGTAGACTCTCTATAAATATTCCTGCTTCCTCAGATTTCTTCTTCTGTTCTTATTTGAAGTGTTGGTGTTTGTTTGTTGGTTTTTAGATCTCGAAACATTAAAAGAATAATATGAGGTGCTTTTGTTAACGGTTGAATATTGAACTTTGCCTCCCGGTGCTTTAGGGAAATGAGTGCATTTGCATGTTTTGTTGTAACCGTTTGGAGTTCCTGTTCCTGTTGTCATATTGTTCATGTTTTTACATAACCTACTGTTTACTCCTGCTATTTACCAGACACGTTTACATTCTTAAAAGTAAATGTTTCCAAAGGTTGTTCTCCTAGTGATGCAGTAGGAACCTCTTTTTTTTCCCTTAGTTTGAAGGTTTTGTGGAAATGGAAAAATCCATGGATGTTAAAGATTCTTTAAGCATATCCATCAATGCCAACTAAAACCTTTATTTTTCAGAGTGTTATGTAACATACAGTGCACTCGATGAGAAATATAAAGGTGTTAGTTTACTTTAGACTCTAGTCCTGCAGCTTTTGGTTTGGCTCTGAAATGACATGTTTCGCATTGCATTTCTTGTGCGCAAGGCATCCAAACCTGTCCTGATGTCACATACAGCTGTTATTTTCAGTGACTTAAAGTAGACTTTTCCCAGTTTTGTAGCAACAATATAGAAGAAACTTTTTTTGGTGAAAAAAACCTTTTAGTGAACAAGCTTTAATGAACAAAATGAACATTTGTTGCATTTTTACTCACCCTTAGGCCATCCAAATGTTTGTTTTGTCATCTAAAAACATTTGGAGAATGTGTCATTCCATCACTGTCTCACCAATGGATCCTCTGCAGTGAATGGGTGCCGTCAGAATGAGAGTCCAAACAACTGATAAATACATCACAACAATCCACAAGCGATCCACACCACTCCAGTCCATCAGTTCACATCTGGAGAAGACAAAAGCTGAAACAAATCCATCATTAAGAAATGTGTAATGTCTAAAACAATTCATAATAACACTTCCTCCAGTGAACAAGTCCATCTCCTGTTGTCGCTTTTACATCAAAATCCAGCCACATATTTGTTTAGAGCTGTTTTGGCTTGTAAGTGATGCTTTATCTGTGCAGATTTCTCTCCTGATTCGGACCAGACCACTGTTTCACTGGAGGAAGCATTATTATGGACTTGTATTTTAGATAAAAACATCTTAATGATGGATTTGTTACAGCTTTGTCTTCTCAAAATGTTAACCGATGTACTGGATTATTTGTGGATTATTGTGATGTTTTTATCAGCTGTTTGGACTCTCATTCTGACGGCACCCATTCTCCGCAGAGGATCCATTGGTGAGACCGTGATGGAATGTTACATGCAGTTTTTTTTTCATTTGTATGAACTATTTCTTTAGAATTGCATTTTTCCTTACATTTTTCTGTTATAAAGAACCTTTTATCCAATGGAAAGGTTCAAAAGATGTTAGCACTTCTTAATGGGAACCATCAATACCAATAAAGAGCCTTAGTTCTTAAGTGTTGCAGAAAAGCTTCTTCAGATGAACAAAATATCCTTCAAACTGGGAAAAAATGCTTCTTTTAAGAGTTGATAAATAAAAGTCTTTGTGGAACCACACTGCAAAAAAAAAAAAAAAATGTTTTGTTTTGTTTTGTTTTACTTTGATTTTGTGTCTTGTTTTCAGCCAAAATATCTAAAAAAAAAAATTAAATCAAGAAAAATCTTAAAAACCTGTTTGAAATAAAATCTTATTTCAAACAGCTAACAAGATTATTTTTCTTACCCCATTGGCAGATTATTTAGCTTGTTTCAAGCAAAAACAAGGAAATCTTCTTGATTTAAGAATTTGTAAATATTCTGGCTGGAAAATCTAAGTAAAAAAAAAAAATTTACAGTGCAATAAATGGTACTTTGATTTTTTGTCTTGTTTACAGCCAAAATATCTAAAAATTCTTAAATCAAGAAGTAAAAATTATTGTCTTGTTTTCAGAAAAAAAACTAATCAAAATTAAGTGTTTTTGATTAAAACAAGCAAAAAAAATCAGCCAATGGGGTAAAAAAAATAATCTTGTTAGTTTGAAATAAGATTGAAATTATTTTTACTTAACTAGATAATCCTTCTTGATTAAAGAATTTTTAGATATTTTGGCTGGAAAAAAAGAAAGAAAAGCATTTTTTGCAGTGTTCTGTTGTGTTTATATACAAAAACCTATAATACTGTTTAGTGATTTGAAGTTTCAAATGTATTTCTGATTTTTCTCTTGACTTAATGATCTTCTTTACCACTGTGTCCTTCAAGTGTCCTTCAAGTAACGGATAAAAAAAATCAGACAGCTTCCCTACATGGATTTACTTCAAGCGACTTGAGCTTGAGGAGCTCTGAAAACTCTAAAAACATTGGTCTCAACTTTTAACACATCCATAGCAGACATTATTTATTGGTGTATATTGAGTTTGCAAAGTGGCATCTTGCTGAAACTGCAGAAACAGAAAACATTTAAAAAATCCAAGGCGGTCAGAAGTCGGGCATGTTGGACAACTCAAAGGTTTACATCGAGCTGGGTGTCGCCAGGTGCGGGAACGTCCCCGAACCTCTGAAACCACGTACGTCATTGAAGGATGAGAACCATCTTAGCAACTCTCCCGCATCCCTCAACGGCAGCGTTCCCAATCCTGACGAGGAACACAATAATCGCACCAAAAATGCACTTACCAATAGCACTTCTTCTCGGAACATCCCTGGGACTTCCACAGATTGGACTGAACTTGATGCCACTGACAGGAGACGCAGTTTGGCGACGCTATCTGAGACCTCAAGGACTTCCAATGCTCCCACTGAGGTTTCGCAAAACTCTCGCAGCAGGTTTATAGTGAATGATGAACCTGTCGAATCCCATCGGAGATCCGGCCGAGGCGTGTGTTCCTGTTTCCGAGTGGTGAACATGGCGTGTCTCCGCTGTCTGGAGGAGACGCCGCTGCTGGTGTCTGGAGTAGTGCTGGCGATCCTCTTCTGCGTGACCATCATCATCATCATCCCCTCCACTGGCAGGGTAAGAGCCGAATGTTTGGTGATGGACACACTTATTGGTTTTTCATCTTGTTGTTTGCAAAAAATGCATCATTTTATGTACATCCCTGCTAGAAAAAAAACATTCCTAGCCAATTAAAAATAATAGTTTTCAAGTAGCAGTGTATGGAGCCTTGGAATAAAAAGGTAAATTTGAATTTTTGAAATTTCAAAATTCTGACTTTATTCTCAAAATTCTGAGATTAAATCTCACAATTATGATAAGAAAAAACAACTCGTCATTCTCTCTTTTCCCCTCGGCTCTAGCTTTTTTCCCCTGAGAATCGATAAACTCACTATTGTTGAGTTGAATCGAGTTATAAAGTCCGAACTAGGAGATATAAACTTGCATTTGTAAGAAAAAAGTAAGAATTGTGAGATAAAATAAATGTTATGTAAAATGTTAATAGTAATAGGTTTAAAATAATAGAGGTCAACCGATACTGGATTTTACCGATACCGATAACTGGGATGGACCATGCTGGCCGATACCGATTAATCAACCGATTTTAAAAAGGCTACTGAATCGAAAATAAATAGTGATTTCCTATTTTAATATTCATTATTTTATAAATGAATAAAAATATTAATATTATTATTAATATTAATTATATATTGATAATTACAGTTGGTTCATTGTTCATTGTTGTTAACAAAAGCAACAAAAAATTTAAGAAATTATCACACTCTAACAAGGAACAATACTAATATTCTAAATTGTAACATTGTTACATATCATATTGTAAAGTGTTATTATTACATCAACAATAAGGCTAAAGATGACCATCTTTAAATATCTACTCAAAGGCTTCAGTATTAAAATTACATACATGTATAATGAGGACTTTTTCAGGCACTCTAGCAACGGAGCAACCCGAAAGTTTATCGGCATGGATTTTTGACGATAACCGATAGTTCCGGCAATTAACTATCGGTGCCGATTAATCGGCAAAGCCGATACATCGTTTGACCTCTATGAAATAATATTATGTCATGCTGTAACTGTAGGTCTGAATATTATGTAGGCATATTGTTTAAATCAAATGTATTCTTTAAAAGTAAATTAATCAGTTAAAAAGTAGCTGTTTTCATCCATAGACTATGCGTTTAAACATTTGAACTTCAAATGGTGTATTTGATGACAGTTTTCTATGAAAAAAATGTTTTTGCATTCTGATTCTGGCATCAAAAGGCACAAAAATATTATTTTTTCCTCTTATTCCATAGATTTTACCAATTTCACTCCACTTGTTACCAGTGTTTTCCGGCCTTTCGCTATTCGCACAGCTGAAAGTGACGTAACTGTGGCATCTACTATGAATTGGTCTATACATATTAAAGAAATTGTTCAGCCAAAAATTTTAATTTGAGTAAAATGTGTTTACCCTCAGGCCATCAAAGATTTAGATGAGTTTGTTTCTTCATCAGATTTGTAGAAATGTGTGATTCCATCACTGTCTCACCAATGGATCCTCTGCAGTGAATGGGTGCCGTCAGAATGAAAGTCCAAACTGCTGATAAAAACATCACAATAATCCACAAGTAATCCACACCACTCCAGTCCATCAGTTCACATCTTGAGAAGACAAAAGCTGAAACAAATCATTAAGACATTTTTAATAAAAATACAAGTTTGTAATGCCATAATAACACTTCCTCCAGTGAAAAAGTAGTCTGGGCTGAATCAGGAGAGAAATCTGCACAGATTAAGTGCTGCTTACAAACCAAAACTATCCAAAATTTTGATGTGAGAGACAACAGAAGATAGATTTTTTTCACTGGAAGAAGTGTTATTATGGATTATTGTGATGCTTTTATCAGCTATTTGGACTCTCATTCTGACGGCACCCATTCACTGGAGAGGATCCATTGGTGAGACTCTAGCTTGGTTTCCATTACCCTTTAAATTGTAAAAATACATCTTATAGAAATGGAAAATTCCCATATATGGCAAAAAAGATTCAAAGCAATTCGAAAATGGAATATTTAGCAAAACAGCAGTAGAAACAGGTTTTTTTTTTTTTGCATTTACAGGTCACATTGGATTAAATATAGCCAAAATTCCACAAAAATCCATTGCCATGGCTTATCGTGAGAGGAAAAAATTACGTTTCAGTCGTATAACGTTGACAATGTTTTATCGACATTTATAAAATAGCGCCAAAGTTTTGTGAAAATCTCTAATGGAAAACACAGCTAGTGATGCAATGACGCATTCCTGCAGATCTGATGAAGAAACAAACTCATCCTAAACTCAGATGGCCTGAGAATACTTAGTGAATTCTCATTTGTGGCTGAAGTATTTTCCAGCAGGTGTGTGTGATGTTTGTAAATCATTGTCTAAATGTAGATTTGTTGAAATATTTGTCTCGTCCAGAGCCTGAGCGTTCACGTGGCAGCGTTTGCAGTGGTGTGTGTGGTGGTGTGTGTTTGCGTGTCTCTTCTGGTGTGTTTGCCGTGTTTGCCGGTGGTTCGACGAGGAGAAACGCCTCTCGCGCTCTTCATCTGGTCCATGCTCTTCATCGTCGCCTTCGTCTTCATCTTCACCGGAGGCGTCGTCACGGCCTGGGAGCAGGTCAGCAGATGACACTCATTAGATTTTAGAAATTTATACAAATGCTGATTTTAGGCTGTAATATGGTTGTTTTTCTTTGTCAGGTTGCATTCTTCCTCTTCCTGTCACTGTCTGTTTATACGGTTCTTCCTCTCCCGCTCTCATGGGCTCTGAGCTTTGGTATCGGAACCAGTGTTTGTCACATTGTCGTCATCAGTGTGTATGTGTCCGTCACCAGCCCTGAGACACAAGACCTTGCTGTGCAGGTAACACTCTTACATTTATACACACACACACACACACACACACATCTTTGATGGCTGGTCAGAGGAAATGTTAAATGTAAATGGTGAGCAGCGGAGGCCGTCTGCTGACGCCAGATGATTTTCCTGCCACCAAATGTATTCAAAACCTCTTTCTGTGTGTCAGCTGGTGGCGAACGCAGTGCTGTTCTTGTGCATTAACGCTGTGGGTGTGTTTCACCTGTGGCACACTGAACACGCTCACAGGAAGTCCAGCAAGAAACGGGAAGATTTCAGCAGAAACCGTGCCACGCAAGCCAAACAGAAACGTGACCAGGTAGAGTTTTACAGATGTTTCCTGATTGCAAAACCAGTCATAAGGGTCAATTTTCTAAAATTGAGATTTATTCATCATCTGAAAGCTGAATAAATATGCTTGTTAGGATAGGACCATATTTGAAAATCTGGAATCTGAGGGTGCAAAAAATCTAAATATTGATAAAAATGCCTTTAAAGTTGTCCAAATGAAGTTCTTAGATATGCATATTACAAATCACAAATTAGGTTTTGATATATTTATGCCAGGAAATTTACGAAATATCTTCATGGAACAAGATCTTTATTTAATATTCTAAGGATTTTGGCATGAAAGAAAAATCTATCATTTTGACCCAATGCAATGTATTTTTGGCTATTGCTACAAATATACCCGGGCTACTTAACTTGACTGGTTTTGTGATCCAGGGTCACAAATACATTTTATTATTATTAGTAGTAGTAGTTGTAGTAGTAGTATTGTTATTATTATTTAAGATTTTTAAATTATTTTTAAACTATTTTTCTTTTTTTTACTTTTTTAAATCAATTTTGTTTGATTGTACCACATTGCATGTACTATATTTGACTAAAACAAGCACAAGTGAGCCACTTTTGATGTACTGTAAAATAAGTATAGTATGTGTCATAAACTGGCATATAGCAAACTATATGCCAGTTTATGACATTAAGTATGTAAGACTCCTGGCTTTTTTCTTATATGCAATAGTCTTTAACCCTTTAAGTGTCACTTCCTATTTTTGAACATAGACGTGAAAGTGCACTATCCAAACGTAAATTGTTATAATTTTTAAACGCTTTGAAATACAGACCTAAAATCAGACTGTTTTTTATGAAGACAATGTGCAGATTACTGTAGAATCATTTCAAAATATGAAAGTATCAAAAAGCTATATATGTTTAAATTACCTGTAAAGTAAATGCATTGTACCATTTTTTAAATATAAAATAAATATTTTACTAAATATTTTTATAACCAAAATTGCTACAAAATTAAAGCCGTATGCTTAAATTAGTGATGTTCCAAATTTGAAGTTGATATAAAAAATTGAGGTTCCTGTGAGATTTTATTTAGGGAGTTATACCACAATCAGCCACCGGGTGCCATCCAAACTTTTTTTGAAGCATTTTTTAGTTACAAATGTCTAAGTTTCTCTGTTATTACTTCTATCACAAAATAACCAGCAAATATGGAATCTTCAGACAATATGTATTTTGTCAAGATTATACAATTTTTGATTCTAAAAGACCACAATACACTTTGTAATATGACACCTGACTCCACCCACTAAGGGGGAGGAGACCGCGGAAAGATTTTAAACTACAATTTCCATGGTAACACAATGCCCGATTTTAAAATGGATGAATTTTGAGGTTTTAAGCTTTCAAATTATATATAATTTATGATGATTACTAAAATACGTGATAGAAAAAAAGAGTGCCAAGCCCTTTTTGACACTTAAGGGGTTAACTAGTGTAATGTCTAACCGGTTAACCCTCCAGGAGCATCTCCTGCTGTCAGTGCTGCCACGGTACATCGCCATGGAGCTGAAGACGGAAATTGTCAAGCGTCTATCTGCAAAATGCAGCGCAGAAGAGAACCGACCAAACTTTCACAGTCTCTATGTACGACAGCACAAAGACATCAGGTGAGACCATAAACACACACATTAAAACACACACACAGACAGTGATTATAGTTTATTAAAGTTATCATTCTGGTCTGCAGTATCCTGTATGCTGATATCGTGGGCTTCACGCACCTGTCCAGCACATGCACACCTGAGGAGCTTGTCGCCGTCCTCAACAAACTCTTCGGCCGCTTTGACGACATCGCTAAGGTGAGCTAGAATCTGCGTTAGAATCTGCTGTTTCTCCTGTGTTTATGTACTCAAATCTTTCTCATTTCTCTCTCTCTCTCTCTCTCTCTCTCTCTCTCTCTGTAGAAGAACGGCTGTTTGCGGATTAAAATCCTGGGCGACTGTTATTACTGCGTGTCTGGTCTTCCTGATCGGATCTCTATTCACGCTCGCAACTGCGTTCAGATGGGTCTGGACATGTGCACAGCCATAAAGTGAGTCTGAGTCTTCTGTTTCTTCCACTTTTGAGTCTTTGGCATCCCATTGAACCACTTGCTGGAAAGTTGTGTAATTTGGCACGCTGATACAGGACAGTCTCAACTTTAACTATAGCAAGTTTGGAGTCTCTGACTCAAACTCTGTAGCACCACCTCTTTTCCAAAATTTCACTCACATATGGTCTAGATCAGGGCTGCCCAATCCTGTTCCTGGAGATCTACCTACCTGCAGACTTTAGTTCCAGCCCTGCTCCAACACAGTTTCTGTAATTATCAAGTGCTACCTAATGCCGAGTTCAGACTGCACGATTTTCAAAGCAATCGCGTCACAGATGTTTTCACACTGCATGACTATCTGGGGTAGCATTCCGTCACTGCTGTGTTCACGCCACACGATGGATCGGCGACAGGGGGTTTCACACTGCATGACTTTACAATAGGAAGAATCGCCGACAACTTTGTCCCGGTCCGCAAACTACGTCTCACAACCAAACACGCGCGAGAAGTGACATGGAAACAACGCGAGGTCAGGCATGCAAGTTCTCACGTGAGACTGGTATTATTATAAAAAAATGGTAGCCCGCAAGAAGCTTGTCATACAAATAGCATGTGCACTCATTTGCAGCGAAAAGAAAAAAATCCGAAACTATTCTTGTTGATATTGTGGTCTATACCTTCGTAACTCCTCCCCTAACTTCCCGCTGGCCTGGATGTTGCTGTCTCATTGGCTGTAGGTAATCGCCGATGTGATTTTCAGTCAGATCACCTTTCACACGGCATGATTTTGAATCGCCGACAGGTCCAGATATTTAGCATGCCAAATATCTCACTGGTGTCGGTGACACGTCGGAGATTCTCTCAGATGGCGTCTTTGATAGTTCACAGTGTGTGATTGTCACTCACGTGAACGAGCACTGATTTGCCTGTGATTTCGGGCATTTGTCGGCGATTTCTCAAAACCTGTCGGCGAGTCAAAATCGGGGCTAAAATCATGCAGTCTGAACTCGGCTTAAGAGAATAATTAGCTGGTTCACGTGTGTTCGATCAGGGTTGGAGCTGAACTTTGTTGGATGATAGATCTCCAGGAACAGGATTGGGCACCCCTGGTCTATATTCTAGAAGAATTTTTCCTTTTTTCCTCTGAAATCCTTGGTTTATGCCGAGTTGAATGAACACCAACATTTCAGAATCGTAATTGCTATTTTTAATAGTATGTAAAACCTACTTTTTCTAACTCATCCTAGACGGTTTGTCTGATTTTCACCAAAATTTGGCTCAGATCATCTTCAAAACTTGCTGGCAAAAACTTATCAAAAGCTTTTTGATAGACCCATCCATTTTCGAAAACTGCACAAATGAATTTGATGAACAGCTCGAATGAGACCTCGGGCTATATCTCTTCGATGCTTTGTCATATTGAGACCAAATTTGGTGTGTGTTCTAACAAGCATGACCTGAGGCTACTTGTACAGTTTTGGCGCTGTGCCACCTAGTGGTCAAGAGATATTAAAATAAATAGCTTATAACTTCTGAATGGTTTGGCCATCACAAAACTGGCTTCTTTAGATTTGGTGGCGCAGACCAAGTCAAACCGTACCCAATTTTCCCATGTCAGCCATTTTGGGTGTAGGCCATTTTGAAGGTTGTCATAAAATGCTACATTTTACGAAAGTATGGGCGTATAGCTAATAAACTTGGCATGTGTCTTCGGCATCATGCCCTGATGATACTTAAAACGTTTAACAGCAGTGCCACTTTGTGGACAAAAGTTGAAATTGCAAAAACGCTAATACCATTTGAGTAAACTAGGTCATGCTGAAAATACAGATACCATTTTTTTCCAATATTCAGCCAACTTCCTGTCCACCATTTTGATTAATGTTGAAAACATACTTTTTGGAACTCCTCCTATAGCATTAGTCCGATTTTTACCAAATTTGACTCAGATCATCTTCAGACTTTCCTGACAAAAAGTTATCAAACGCTTTTTGATTGACCAAACCGTTGCCAAGTAGCGCATCAACAAATTTGCTGGAATGATGGCAAACTGCATCTAGGCCATTGTCACCTCACACTGACCATGCCACATAAGTTTGGTAACAGCACGCCTATGGGTCAAAAGTAATAAACCATTCATATTAAGCCATTAACCATTAATAATGACATTTCCAAAAATGCTAATAACTTTTGATTAAATTCCGATGCTTTATACCATGCTTAGCTCCTCATTTTGCCTCTGGTGTGCTTGGCCCCTTATTTATTTATTAGTTTTAATTTGATTCATTTTTTTCACAACAAAGTTTCTGATCTTAAAGTGAGGTTATTTTTTTGACCTTTGACCCCTGCAGTAAGCTGAGGGAGGCGACGGATGTGAACATCAACATGCGTGTTGGCGTCCACACGGGTAACGTCCTGTGCGGCGTGATCGGTCTTCAGAAGTGGCAGTATGACGTCTGGTCAGATGACGTGACTCTAGCCAATCACATGGAGTCTGGAGGACTGCCTGGGTACCACACATTTACACTCTTCATGTCTGATTACCGTAGTATTATTAGCAACGGTTCTGATGATGATGATGGTTCCTCACAGGAGGGTCCACATCACAGAGGAGACGCTCGCTCACCTGGACGGGAAATACCAGGTCGAGGAGGGAAACGGTGGGAGTCGCAATTCCACTTTGAAGGGAAGGAGAACATTTCTGGTCATCGATCCCAATACAGAAAACTCCAGTACAATGCCTACGGTGATTATCATTAATCATTATATCATCATTTTGTGTATCTACCTTTTTCACGTTTGTGAAATCTTGATCAGGCATCACATGACCCTTCAGAAATCATTCTAATATGCTGTTTTGCTCCTCAAGAAACATTTCTGATTATTATCAATGTTGAACAGTTGTGCTGCCCAATATTTTTGTAAAAAAAAATCATGATTTATTTTTCAGGATTCACAGATGAACAAAGTTCAAAAGAACAGCATTTACTTGAAATAGAAATCTTTCGTAACATTATAAATGTTTACTGTCGCGTTTGATCAATTTAATGTGTCCTTGATGAATAAAAGTGTTATTTTCTTTGTGTTTTCATGCGTCTCAGCCTAATGAGCTGAAGGTGGACAACAAACTCGCGAACCGTCAGAAGCTGCGTGCGTCGGTTCGGATGTCGCAGTACATGAAGTCCTGGATGGTTGTCAATCCGTTTTCTGAACTCAACAAACCAGAAGGTTCACTCGCAGCCCCGCCCACTGACAGCGGCATCAGCCAACCACAGCCGGCCACAGTCAGTGTCAATCATAATCACTGTCCAATCATGCAGAATCACTGTTGAAAAATGGCACATATTAATTCTTGTCTTTTGTTTATTTTCTCATCAACAGGAGATCCAAGAGTTCACCACTCCAAGGTAAAAATGAAAAGTTTACTCTTTAATTTTTAGTGATATAAAAGTACCAAACAAAGTACAGTACTTTGAACTTGAAATGGATCAGCCATTCATGTAAATGTGGTCTGAATTTGGTTCTCTAGTGTGAAAATTTTGCAATTCCAATTTGTTTTGCTTTTCTCAGATCTTCACAAGTTCTGGAAAACGGACTGATGGACTCATTAGACTCTCTGGAAAACGAAGGGTGAGCGAACCATTCATGAATCTACAATTTTCAGAGTAAATGAGTCATAAAATAATATTTTTCATTGTTTAGGAGACGCACGAAGCTGAACAGCGTGACGTTGCTTTTTAATACTTTTCAGCTGGAGAAACAGGTGTGCATTATTGATTCATTTAAACCATTTAAACGCACATGTTTCTTTAAATTGTTTTTGATTTAGATGATTTCTAACTGTGTGTGTTTGTGTCAGTATTCGTTAAGCGAATTCCAGGGGCTTCATCACTCTGTCATATGTTTGGCCGTCATCTTCATCTCTGTTTTTGTGGTTCAGATGCTGACCTCGCAAAAGTGAGTAAATATTAAAATTAATACATTTAAAATTAAATTTTAAATTTTAAATGAAAGACTTACTGAAACTGTTTATCTGCATGTTGTGATAATTAAAATTACTGAAATAATAAAATTGTATTATTTATTATATTCATTATTATTATTATTATAAATATTAAACGTAAAATCTGTATATCAAATTATAAATCAATTGTATTTTCAGCTGCTCCAGCCACCTGTTGTACAGAGACACTTTTTACCAATCAATAATGATTAAAACGTTTCTTCTTGTTAAATATCCTGAAATTAAATAATTTTACGTCTGTTTTCTGATCTGCATTTTTGGCAAAGTTCAGATTACAACAGGCTTCATGTTAGTTTTAACACAATGCACATTGCCTGTTATTTATTTCGTCACACACATTAAGACATTAAGGAGCAGTTTGAAAGCATTTTTCTAAATGTTCAAATATTTTTCTAAATCTCTCTCTTTCTCTTTGTGCACATACAGAAACTTTGCACTTGCAGTGTCATACGGTGCCACCTTCCCTGTCCAAATACTGATTATGCTTGTGGTCTTCACTAAATTCCTAAAGGTATGACTACATATCTTATATATGTGTGTATTTTAAGAAAATTAATTGGTTAAAAATTAGTTAATACTTCCTTATTATAAAGAATGTGTTAATAGAACAAACAAAAGGGTGTTATGTAATTATTCTGAAGTAATATGTGTTTGTGTGTCAGCGCTGGCGCTCTAAGATTCCCCACAGCATCCGCTGGGTCTCAACGCTGTTTGATGGTGGAGCCGCCAGGGCGGCATTGCGGCTGCTGCTGGTGTTACTCTGTGTGCTCATCACGCTGCTCATGGCAGTGCTCAACATAGTGAGTCAACATGAGAAACATCTGCACAAACATCAGCTCATAACTGACGGGACTGTTTGTCTGTCTTTACACTGCAAAAGCAGATTATATTCCACAGAGACATGTTGGTAGTGCTGCATGTTTTTTTCAGACTGGTGGAAGGAAAACATCCAACATACACATTTAAGTGTTTATAATAACGGTCTTTATCTATATGCGATATTGTGATACATATCTCTATGCATATAAGGAGGTTTTCTCAAAATGAGTTCTGATCTCCACTTCAGCTGTACTTACAAACACCAAACTTAGCAGTTTTATTCCTCTTTATATTCTCAAAGTTCTTCTTGAAGGGTTTATTGATATATTATTTGCCTTATTTTTGATTGCACTTTATCTTTTCACATCTGTAGATTTCAGTTACAATACATATCTCTAAAGGCTGTTTCCTCAAATTGAGTTTGTTTCTCCACTTCAGCAGCACTTACAGACACCAAACTTAGCAGTTTTATTCCTCTCTATATTCTCAAAATTTTTATCAAAGTGTTTGTTTATATATAATTTGCCTTATGTTTTATAGCACTTTATCTTTTTGTGTCAGTAGATTTCAATTACAATAGATATCTCTAAACGTCATTTTAATTTGTATCTCCACTTCAGCAGCACTTATAAACACCAAACTTAGCAGTTTTATTCCTCTTTATATTCTCAAAGTTTTTCTTGAAGGGTTTGTTGATATATTATTTGCCTTATTTTTGATTGCACTTTATCTTTTCACATCTGTAGATTTCAGTTACAATACATATCTCTAAAGGCTGTTTCCTCAAAATGAGTTTGTATCTCCACTTCAGCTGTACTAACAAACACCAAACTTAGCAGTTTTATTCCTCTTTATATTCTCAAAGTTTTTCTTGAAGGGTTTGTTGATATATTATTTGCTTTATTTTTGATTGCACTTTATCTTTTCACATCTGTAGATTTCAATTACAATACATATCTCTAAAGGCTGTTTCCTCAAAATGAGTTGGTTTCTCCACTTCAGCAGCACTTACAAACACCAAACTTAGCAGTTTTACTCCTCTCTATATTCTCAAAAAGTGTTTGTTTATATATAATTTGCCTTATGTTTTATAGCACTTTATCTTTTTGTGTCAGTAGATTTCAATTACAATAGATATCTCTAAACGTAATTTTAATTTGTATCTCCACTTCAGCAGCACTTATAAACACCAAACTTAGCAGTTTTATTCCTCTTTATATTCTCAAAGTTGTTATTGAAGGGTTTGTTGATATATTAATTGCTTTGTTTTTTATTGCCCTTTATCTGTTTGTGTCTGTAGATTTCAGTTACAATAGATATCTCTAAAGGACATTTTAATTTGTATCTCCATTTTGGCAGCACTTACAAACACCAAACTTAGCCGTTTTATTCCTCTTCATATTCTTAAAGCTTATATAGAAGGGTTTGTTAATATGTCATTTGCCTTAATTTTTATTGCACTTTATCTTTTCGCATCTGTATATTTTAGTTACAATACATATCTCTAAAGGCCATTTACTCAAAATTATTATTTTCTTCTTCACTTCAGCAGCACTTACAAACACCAAACTTAGCAGTTTTATTCCTCTCCATATTCTCAACGTTTTTATAGAAGTTTTTATACCATTTGCCTTATTTTTAGTTGCACTTTATCTTTCCCCGTTGGAGATTTCAATTACAATTGATATCTCTAAAGGCCGTTTCCTGAAAAAAAAAATTTCTCCACTTCAGCAGCACTTACAAACACCAAACTTAACATTTTTATTCCTCTCTATATTCTCAAAGTTGTTGTAGAAGGGTTTGTTGATATATTATTTGCCTTATTTTTTATCACACTTTATGCATCTGTAGATTTCAGTTACAATACATATCTCTAAAGGCTGTTTCCTCAAAATTAGTTTGTTTCTCCACTTCAGTATCACTTACAAACACCAAACTTAGCAGTTTTATTCCTTTACATTTTCTCAAAGTTTTTGTTTAAGGTTTTGTTGATATATCATATTATTTTTAATTACACTTTATATATTTGCATCTATAGATTGTAATTACAATAGATATCTCTAAAGGCCATTTTAGTTGGTATCTCCATATCAGCAGCATTTACAAACACCAAACTTAGCAGTTTTATTCCTCTCTATAGTCTGAAAGTTTTTACTGAGGGGTTTGTTGATATGTCTTTCATCTGAACTTATACAACATTTATTTCTAAAAACATGGTGAAAATGTATGTTTTTTGGCTATTGATCGTATTTTGTGATTTATGCAGCAATAAAAAGAGAAATCCAAAATCCCCTCTGTAAAAACCTTCAACTCTAATATGTCAACATAATTAAACAATAATTTTAAATAAGGCTTTAGCCAGTTCATTTGCACATTTAAACATATCGTTTACAAAAACTTATAATTACAAATAAAGTTTCAATTAATCAACTGAGAAAAGTATGGTCATTATCTGTTAGTTATATATTATTTAATTTTTTTACCCTATCCATCAGGACTGCCTTGTCTTAAATGCTGATTGATGTTTGTTAACCTTTAAGTTAAATCAAAAGTTTTTTCATACAAACTTGGTAATATATATATATATATATATATATATATATATATATATATATATATATATATATATATAGCACAAAATTTGTGTTACACTTGACGCTTAAGAACTTTGGCTTAATCTTTTGTTGTTCTAACAACTGCTCGATTAAGATCAAATGTATTGTTTTTAAGCACAATAAATGTCTACATGTGAAGTATTTAGGAATCTAATCAGTTTGAACAATAATAATAATAACTGTTGTTGTTATTTTAAATTGTTAATGAATAATAATTATAATAATGCCACATGCACACACACAAACACAAATGATACTCTCTCTTTATATCTGTTTAGGTCTTGACTTTTATCCCTTTGTTTTCTAGGTTTTTATTCCAGGTGATAACTGTTTAAATGTTTCCCACAATGCAACAGTACTGAACAGTCTACATCTCTACACTGTCCCGGTAAGCTTTTAGCTTATATTATAAATGATCACTAGAGATGATAATTTACATTAGTATTGACAATATGACGTTATGTTGTCTTTTGTGTGTTTGTGTGCAGTATTATCTGTACTGCTGTCTGTTGGCGATGCTGGGCGTGATTGTGTTCATTCGTGTGAGCGTGTCTGTTAAAGTCTTCCTCCTGACTCTCGCTGTGGTGGTTTATCTCGCGCTCTTCTTGCATGTTTATGCTCCGCGATCTGACTGCTACATGAGACAGCTCTACAACGGCAACAGCACGTAAGATGCTAGAAAGTTTATTTTTATTGCAAGCGTTAAATCGAGTCAGTATTGATTTTTTGACTTTGTCCAGATGCTGTTTCTAAGTTTCTTTTGCATTGCAACACTAACATGTGCCAGAAACACTGTGCTTGTTGTATAATTTAAATAAATTGAGCAGAAATGTATATTTATCATAATATTTTACTGTGTTTGTGTGTGTGTGTGTGTGTGTGTGTGTGTGTGTGTGTGTGTGTGTGTGTGTGTGTGTGTGTGTGTGTTTGTGTGTGTGTGTGTGTGTGTTTGTGTGTGTGTGTGTGTGTGTGTGTGTGTGTGTGTGTGTGTGTGTGTGTGTGTGTGTGTGT
The DNA here is from genome assembly GCF_049309525.1 of Garra rufa. Taxonomy (NCBI): domain Eukaryota; kingdom Metazoa; phylum Chordata; class Actinopteri; order Cypriniformes; family Cyprinidae; genus Garra; species Garra rufa. Next base: position 65,206,613 of record NC_133363.1, read on the forward strand.
GTGTTTGTGTGTGTGTGTGTTTGTGTGTGTGTGTGTGTGTGTGTGTGTGTGTGTGTGTGTGTGTGTGTGTGTGTGTGTGTGTGTGTGTGTGTGTGTGTGTGTGTGTTTTAGGCCGGGAGTTCTTAAGGAGCCCAAAATCATGTCTGGCATTTGGCTGGTCATTTTCTACATTATTTCCCTTATTCTTGTGCGACAGGTAAGAGTATGTGTGTGTGTGTGTGTGTGTGTGTGTGTGTGTGTGTGTGTGGTTATTAGTGTGTTTTACATGATATATTCAGTAATAGGGATGTTTACAAAACGTAACTTGTCCAGATGACTAACCACTTCCCTAAACATTGTAGTTTTTGTCTTTAAATTGGCGTTGCCTCCTTTAGCTGTCACGAATAATGGGTGTTACTGCAACTGATTCACACATTATAAATAAAGTTATATCATATTTACTGAGATATGCTGATCAGCTGATGACAGGATAATCTTCAACTTGTTTATAGTCATCTAAAGGTAAAATAAAACCATTAAAAAACATTTTCATTACTAGAAATAAAAAATGAATGTAAATAGAAAAACTTTCTGTTTCAGCTAGTTGCAACATTTCTAATTTTAGTTAGTTTAATCAGAAGTAAAACTAAAAGTTGTATTATATACATATTTTGAGAGCCACAGAATGTAGAACATAAATTCTAATAATAGTATATCAATTATACAAAATTTACACTAGATAGCAGAGCCAATATATGAAGATTTATTATTATACAATATGTTTTTACAATTAAAATAAATGTTCACTGAATTAAAATATATAAAACATTATTTTATTGCAGCCAATTGCAAAGGGAACATTTCTAAATTTTATTTAGTTTAACCTGATGTACTAAAATAACAGTTAGAACTGAAATAAACTAAACTGAAACTGAAAATGAAAATGAATAAAAACTATATCCCTAATTTAAAAGAAAAAACTCTTTGACGTGATTTATTTAAAATAGATTTATTTCATACTAAGTATACTTCAAAACCATTAATACATTTATTAACATATAATTTAAGACTTACTGATATATAATTATAATTAAACTTTCTTTGGAGTTTTTTTTTACTCCACAATACACATTTCTTAATATTATCCTTGAAATGTGTTTTAATATCAGTATTAATAAGGATTGCAGGACCTTATAGTCTTTAAAGTGTACCTGAAATATATTTGCAATAGTTTCACTTCAGCACAATCAGATATTCTGAAGTATATCTTTAGTTGGGCACAATTAAAGTGCATTAAGTACAAAATTAAGAATTGAATTTTTATTAAGCACATAAATATATATATAATGTTTAGTAATATACTTAGCACAAAATAAATGTATTACAAATGTATTTTAGTATTTTCTTTTCTCACTAGGGATGTACTTAACATTTTAAAAAAAGAAATGATGAAAAGACAACAAATTAAACTTTAAAGTTACAATAAAAATGGAAAATATAAAATAAAAACTAATTGAAAATATATATTAATAATTTCTTTAGTGGTATGATGATGATAATAAGGTGACACTTTAGTTTTACACCTCAAAATAACAAATCCACAAGATAATTTTAGTGGAACGTTTCTCAAATGCATATCTTTTTCATGTTTTCTCAAAGATGACATATAGGAGATGTGTCTTTAACATAATTCAGCCGGTGTCATTTGATCAATCTGTGTGTATATTTAATACAATTCAGGACGAGTTGGGCACTCGGACAGAGTTCCTGCTGGAGAAGTGTTTTAAGAAAGAGACGGAGGAAATGGAGACGACCAAGAACGTCAACAGACTCCTGCTGCAGAACTTACTGCCGGAACACGTCACAGACTTCTTCATCGGCAAAGACATCCAGAACCAGGTCAAACACTCACACATGAGGCTCTTTGACTCAACTGCGCCACCTAGAGGCATATTATTGACATCTATGAATGTTGATACATAAATATCTCTAAATGATCAACAAGATGAAAATTTGTCTGTTTCACACACAATCCACTCCATGCTTCTTTCGTTTTTTAATCCAGTGAAAGCTGTTTTTTGTAATTGTACAAATTGTACACCTTCAGCTGGTGCTTCTTCGCAGTGTTGGGGAAAGTTACTTTTAAAAGTAATGCATTACAATATTGAGTTACTCCCTAAAAAGTAACTAATTATGTTACTTAGTTGCTTTTTATGCAAAGTAATGCGTTATGTTACTTTTGCGTTACTTTTTAAATCTGGGCAGGGCTTGCTTGTTTGTTTTTAATATAAAAAGTTGTATTTTTGTCAAATGTAAAAGCCTTTTCACAGCAAAAGCCTCAGGTTTAGAGAAAAGTAAACTGACATCTGTACAGTAGACCACAGAAGAAAAAAGTCAACTCTTCAGCAAAAAAAAAAAAAAAAAAAAATGTTCAATTATCTTGAGTAATTTCTGCTTATTAGTTTGGATGAATTGGATCATCGAAGGTCGGCAGCAAAGACATCAGTTAATAAAATGGGATTAAATGCATAAAGGATATTTGTATTATTATTTAATTATCGCAGGTTTGTGTTGAATTTCACAGTTTTTATTGATTTTGAAGAACACTGTATCTGTTTTTTAGTGAGTGAGATGAATTAATGCATGTTCACATTTATTCTAGAACTAAAGGAACATCTTACTCATTTCTCTCAACATGGAGACAGGAGAGCTTTTAATCAATAAATGAGGGGGGAAAGTAACTGGCGTTGCTTATTTGAAAAAGTAACTCAGATATTTTCTTGTCAATTAAAAAGTAATGTGTTACTTTACTAGTTACTTGGAAAAAGTAATATTATTACGTAACTTGTGTTACTTGCATTACCCCAACACTGCTTCTGAGTCTTTTTGCTGTCAAATCTTTACTTATTTCTATTAATTGAATTCCATTTAATCCCAGTTTTTTCCTAGACATGAATATATCCAGTTGATTTGTCATTAGAAACCCTTTGAAAAATTCAATACTTATTTTTAGCAATTTTTTAAAAATAAAGTGTCTGAAAAATTGTCTTATAGTTGGTCACAACTGTGACCAGTGGGATAATGTGTATACCAAATTAACATATTTATGCAAGAAAATATAATCGTCAACATTTTTCAAAATCGTTACTTTATTGTAACATATATCATCAAGTTGTTCTATTAGTGCTAACAGTATTGCAACATGAATATTGTGACATTGTAACATTTGAACTTTTGATTTAGAGCAATATTTTATCATTGCAACATTTGAGTGCAGTCTTCACTAACGACTGCATTGGATTTATATTGTGTTTCTAAGTTCACTGTTGTCCCACCAGTCAATAATGTGACCGTCAACATGTTTACTCCTCCTATGACAACACTCAACAAAACTGAACATATTAGAGAGAATCTTTGTCATATCTTTATGTTAACATACTCGTTTTGGAGCTTTCATGCAACCATCATCGTCTCATAAACTGATCTGGTCATGTGACAATTTGCACTAACCATGTGAAACTGCACAGACCTATTATTTTGTCCCATATTTGCAGGAAGTGCACTGAAACATCAGTCAGTAAAGTGTTTAGAGCTTTTAAAATAAGTAAACATCAGAATAACTAGTAATATTTTCAGATAAACACTTACTGGACTGAAGCGGCTTGGCTGTACTTGATTCTCTGAATTTATTTCAGGCTATATGAGCCATTAAAGCCTGATGGATCAAATATGATGTGAATTTGTTTTCTGTGATAATCCTGATTGTGTTTGTGTTTGTGTGTGTGTTTCAGGACTTGTACAGTAAGTCGTGCGAGTGTGTTTGCGTGATGTTCGCGTCCGTGCCGCATTTCTTCAAGGAGTTTTACAACGAGAGCAGCGTCAACAACGACGGACTGGAGTGCCTTCGCTTCCTGAACGAGATCATTTCAGACTTTGATGAGGTGGATGTCCCTCCGATGTCTTTTTGTCCATCTGTTTGTGGCTGTTTTAACCCACCTGCCTCCTAATCTTCTCTTACAGCTCCTTAACAAGCCCAAATTCAGCGCTGTTGAAAAGATCAAGACCATCGGCAGCACCTACATGGCGGCAGCTGGACTGACCAAACCTTCCGTAACAGAGGAGAGACAAGTAAGGCACTAGTGTGTTTTAGGACATGTTTTGCATGTATGTAAATTCACATGCGAGGGTTTTGATCTGTTGTTTCCGTTCACAGACCAGCGACACGTCCTACAGTCATGTCCGCAGCATGCTGGACTTTGCCATCGCTCTGATGGGGAGACTGGAAAACATCAACATGCATTCATTTAACAGCTTTAAACTGAGAATCGGTATAACACAGACATTATTCATTTAATTAAATTTATTTAAATAAATTTAATTGATGAAGGTGAGACACTGCAGATGAATAGGGTAAAAAAATGAACTAATAGTTATCACTTTGCTTATTCAGTTGATTGATTACACATTGATAATTGCAAACACTTTTTTGTATTACAAGTTTTCTAAAATGTTAGGTTTAAATATGCAAATGATCCATTATTTAATTAAATATGCGCTAATTTGCATACATTTCTAGTACAAAAATCGAAACAGTTTCAAAATTCTTGTTTAATTTATTTTATTTTATTTTTTTTGACATATTAGAGTCAAATGTTTTTCCAGAGGGGATTTTGGGTCTCATTTCATCACAACATAATTCAGGAAAAAAAAAAAAAAAAAACAGACAGGAAACACTATATATTTTTATAATAAAATCAAGCAAATTATATATGAACAAACCCCTCTGTAAAAACCTTCAGGATATAGACAGGAATAGAAATGTAAAGTGTGGTGTGTGTAAGTGCTACTGAAGTGGAGATTTATGGCTCAGTGTAGGAGAAAAAACTCATTTTGAGAAAACAGCCTTTAAAAATATGTATTGTAATTGAAATCTATTGACACAAATAGATAAAGTGCTATAAAGGAGACAACTTAACAGTGTTTTGGGGGTATTTTCTTTCCGCTAGTCTGAAAGAAAACACTTTATGAAAAACCAAAAAGACCAAAATCTCAAACTTGATAGGTGCATGAAAAAGCAGCGTTTTTGCCTGCTGTGTCTGCCTTTAAGATTCTGCAATCTCTTCTGCTTACCAAGGCTTTATTTATTTGTTTAAAATACAGTAAAAACAGTGAAATATTTTTACAATTTTAAAAAGTGTTTTTCTATGTTAAGTATCAATTAAAATGTAATTTATTTCTGTGATCAAAGCTGAATTTTTATCATTATGCCAGTCTTCAGTGTCACATGATCCTTCACATGATTCTAGACTCTTATAAATAAAGGTGCTTTAAAAGGTTCCACAGAAGAACCATTTTTGGTTCCACAAAGAACCATCTCTTTCTTACCTTTTTATAATCTAAAGAACCTTTTTCGCTACAAAGAATCTTTTGTGAAACAGAAAGGTGCTTCAGATGTTAAAGGTTCTTTATAGAAGTATTTAGACAAAAATATCGTGAAGTGCCTTTATTTTTAAGTGTAATAAGCTGACTTGCTGCTCAACAAACATTTCTGGTTATTAGCAATGTTGAAAACAAATACTTTTGTAGAAACTGTCATACATTTTATTTTTCAGGATTCACAGATAGATAGGAAGTTCAAAAGAACACCATTTATTTGTAATAGAAATCTTTTGTAATATTATAAATGCGTTTACTGTCACTTTTGATCAATTTATTGTGTTTTTGATGAATAAAAGTATCTTTTTTTTCTTACTTACCCCAAAGTTATAATAATCAGAGATGTTCAGTATCAGTATTTTAGAACGATTTCTAAAAGATCATGTGACACTGAAGACTGGAGTAATGATGCTGAAAATTCAGCTTTGATTCGCAGGAATAAATAACATTTTACACTATATTCACACCGAAAACAGTTATTTTAAATTGTAATAATATTTCATAATTTTCTACTGTATTTTGGATCAGTCTTGATGAGCAGAAAATACTTCTTTCAGAAACATGAATAAAATATCTAAAATATCTAACATAAATTGACTTGTGTTTGTTGTTGGTGTTGTGTTCAGGTATAAATCACGGTCCTGTGATCGCAGGCGTCATCGGCGCTCATAAACCTCAGTATGACATCTGGGGAAACACGGTTAACGTGGCCAGCAGGATGGACAGCACTGGAGTCTTAGATAAAATCCAGGTGAGCGCCTTCACAATCTGTCTGTGGCTGAACTAAAGGAAGCATTTCTGTGTAAACCTCAGAAATCTTCTGCAGCTCAAACTCAGACAGTTTAATTATTTATACAAGAACATAAATAAAATCTGTCGTTTGATTAAACTGCATTTAATATTTTAGATTGATGCGAACCTCGGAGGTTCTCAAGCTTTCTGACTCCATATTGTCCATGCAAATGTTCACAGGCCTCATGACATTCCTAGTTGTTCATTTTTTTTTTCGCACAAGGATTATGGAGAAAGATTTTAGCTTAGCGTAGAAATTATAAGGTTTTTATAAATATACTATTTAGACATCACAATTTTATAATGAGGCTTCATCATATATCCAGGATTTTTCAGGACGAAAAAAGAATTGCCATAAATATCTTAATTTTTAGTCATTTAAACTTATTTTAATTATTTAGCATTAATAATTTTTTCAAAAGAGCACTTTAAGTCATTGATTAATATGGTCATTTAAAAGGTGCTGTTTGCTGAGAAATTTTTTGCAAATGCTTTTGCATTCCACAAGAAAATGTCAGTTGTTTGCAAAACGTTTACATTCCTGAGAAATTTTAATTTTACTTATGTTTTCCCGAAGAAATATGCATTTGTTCATTTGTTTTTCTGAGAAAACGTTTTGCAAATATTTTTCCAAACTCCCACATGACTTTAGTTTCATATTGAATTTCTTGTATTGTCCATAACTTGTACACTTATTAATAGTTGTTAATATATATTTAATATTTAGTATGTTTAATGTGAAAAGTGTATAATATTGTAAAAAAAAAAAACAGTTTAATATGTAACCATTTTTTGTGACTAAGAAAGTAGAATAGAAAATAATTATAACAAAATAGGCTTAAAAGTGACTCTAACAAAGTTAGATTAATTGATTAATATTGTACTAATATTTATATTGCATTGTTTTTGCGTTTCAAAACCTTTTTTAAAAAACTTTTGCAAATGCAAACATTTCCCTCAGAAACTGGTTATTGAAATAGGAGTTGGGAGTAATTATATGTTATGTACTATTTCACTGTTTTTATATTTCCCTTTTGAGGGAACATCGAACTGCATCTTCTAGGGGTCATGGTTTCATACGTAACCTGAGACAATTTCAATATTTCAAAAAAATATTTTGCATCCTCTGAGAAATTTGCATTTGTTCACAAATACTTTTGCATATTTTGAAACTGTCAGTTGTTTGCAAACTTTTACATTCCCTGAGAAATTTGCATTTGTTCTCAAAAGTTCTGTAAGATAACATATAAGTTCCCTGAATGCTTTTGCATTCCACAATAAATTGCAAAATGTTTACATTCCTGAGAAATTTGCATTTGCTTGCAAAACTTTTGCATTCCCCAAGAAATGTGCATTTGTTCACAGATATGTTGTGTTCTGAGAAATGTGCATTTTTTTTTTAAATAATTTGTAAACAATTTTTTTCAAATAATGTAAAGTCCCACATGACTTTAGTTTTATATTGAATTTCTTGTATTTTTCTTAACTTGTCTTTTAGGGGTCGCTATGCTAGAGGACACAGTGTCTCATTCCCTTCTCAGGGAACCATAATTACTTACGTAACCTGAGACGTTCCCTTTCGAGGGAACATTGAGCTGTTTCCTCTAGCATAGCGACCCGTAGAGGACACAGCATCTCATTCCCTTCTCAGGGAACCATGGTTTCATACGTAACCTGAGACAATTTCAATATTTTTGAAAATAGTTTGCACTCTCTGAAAAATATGTATTTGTTTGTAAATACATTTGTCAGTTGTTTGCAAACTTTTACATCCCTGAGAAATTTGCATTTGTTCTCAAAAGTTCTGTAAGATAACATATAAGTTCCCTCAATGCTTTTGCATTCCACAATAAATTGTCAATTGTTTGCAAAATGTTTACGTTCCTGAGAAATTTGCATTTGCTTGCAAAACTTTTGCATTCCACAAGAAATGTGTATTTGTTCACAGATATGTTGTGTTCTGAGAAATTTGAATTTTTTTTTAATAATTTGGAAACTATTTTTTTTTTCAAATAATTTAAAGTCCCACATAACTTTAGTTTTATATTGAATTTCTTGTATTTTTCTTAACTTGTCTTTTAGGGGTCACTATGCTAGAGGACACAGTGTCTCATTCCCTTCTCAGGGAACCATAATTGCTTACGTAACCTGAGACGTTCCCTTTCGAGGGAACATTGAACCGTTTCCTCTAGCATAGCGACCCCTAGAGGACGCAGCATCTCATTCCCTTCTCAGGGAACCATGGTTTCATACGTAACCTGAGACAATTTCAATATTTTTGAAAATAGTTTGCACTCTCTGAAAAATATGTATTTGTTTGTAAATACATTTGTCAGTTGTTTGCAAACTTTTACATCCCTGAGAAATTTGCATTTGTTCTCAAAAGTTCTGTAAGATAACATATAAGTTCCCTGAATGCTTTTGCATTCCACAATAAATTGTCAATTGTTTGCAAAATGTTTACATTCCGGAGAAATTTGCATTTGCTTGCAAAACTTTTGCATTCCCCAAGAAATGTGCGTTTGTTCACAGATATGTTGTGTTCTGAGAAATTTGCATTTTTTTTTTAATAATTTGGAAACTATTTTTTGCAAATAATTTAAAGTCCCACATGACTTTAGTTTTATATTGAATTTCTTGTATTTTTCTTAACTTGTCTTTTAGGGGTCGCTATGCTAGAGGACACAGTGTCTCATTCCCTTCTCAGGGAACCATAATTACTTACGTAACCTGAGACGTTCCCTTTCGAGGGAATATTGAGCTGTTTCCTCTAGCATAGCGACCCGTAGAGGACGCAGCATCTCATTCCCTTCTCAGGGAACCATGGTTTCATACGTAACCTGAGACAATTTCAATATTTTTGAAAATAGTTTGCACTCTCTGAAAAATATGTATTTGTTTGTAAATACATTTGTCAGTTGTTTGCAAACTTTTACATCCCTGAGAAATTTGCATTTGTTCTCAAAAGTTCTGTAAGATAACATATAAGTTCCCTGAATGCTTTTGCATTCCACAATAAATTGTCAATTGTTTGCAAAATGTTTACATTCCTGAGAAATTTGAATTTGCTTGCAAAACTTTTGCATTCCCCAAGAAATGTGCATTTGTTCACAGATATGTTGTGTTCTGAGAAATTTGCATTTTTTTTTAATAATTTGGAAACTATTTTTTGCAAATAATTTAAAGTCCCACATGACTTTAGTTTTATATTGAATTTCTTGTATTTTTCTTAACTTGTCTTTTAGGGGTCGCTATGCTAGAGGACACAGTGTCTCATTCCCTTCTCAGGGAACCATAATTACTTACGTAACCTGAGACGTTCCCTTTCGAGGGAACATTGAGCTGTTTCCTCTAGCATAGCGACCCCTAGAGGACGCAGCATCTCATTCCCTTCTCAGGGAATACATTTGTCAGTTGTTTGCAAACTTTTACATCCCCGAGAATTTTGCATTTGTTCTCAGAATTTCTGTAAGCTCCCAGAGAAACTAAAATAAATAAAAGGCTTACATAAATATGTTTCAGTGTTTTTATGACAGATCGCAGTTTCTCTAGGAAACGCAAAAGATTTGCAACTTAAAGCAAATAACTTTTAAGTCATCTCAAGGCCCCAATAAAGCTTTGCTGATGCCCACACTGCATTGGAGTGATCCATGTCAAGTCTTTTAAATCCATAGTATCAAAATAGCTTGTTTAACATTTAATTAAAAAGTCTAAGAGTAAGTTGAAACACATTTAAGATGTATGGTTTAACAGTATCAGGTGTAAATATCAATTTGTAGGGTCCAATGAGACAAATACAGATCTGACATCAGATGAATGTTGTTTTCAGGTGACAGAGGAGACGGCGCAGGTGGCTGAAATGCTGGGCCACAGTGTGACTCTGAGAGGAGTGATCAACGTGAAGGGCAAAGGACAGCTGACCACGTACTTCATCAACACCGAGCATTCAGTCCAGAACGCTTAACATCCATCTGACATGTTGAGATGAGATTGTGATGAGTGTTTCACTTAGGTCCTCTGCGGTATCATCTAAGGAGACTCACCCAAACATCCTCTGTCTGCTGTGAAAGTTAGTGGTGACCCTACAGAGAACTGAACTAGTTAGCACTTAGATTTAACCAATTCAAGTACTTTAAGAAATGAAGGAAGATTAGCATTTGTTGTTCTTTTTCAGTAGGTTTTTTCTTTATGAAGCTAACCTATATTTTTAAACAATGCAAAGTTGCCAACTTTTCTAATTTTCCAGACTCCCACGACTTTAGTTTTATATTGAATTTCTTGTATTTTTCTTCACCTGTGTATTTATTAATTGCTGTTAATATGTATTTAATATTTTGTATGTTAAATGTGAAAGGAAAGAACGTATAACGTTATGTATAAAATTTATTTTAAAAAAGTGTTTTATAAAAAGCTGTTTTTTTTTATGTTTAAAATGTAACCATATTTGTGACTAAGAAAGTAGAGTAGAAAATAAAGTCGCTAACTCTCACAAAATTAGATTACTTTTTAATTCCTAAATTGTAGTGCTGTCAGTTTAACTCGTTAACATAATTAATTAGTTATGAAAAAATAACGCAAATAAAATATTTTACGAATCGTGTGAATCAATGATTCAAAGGCCATTGACATCATTCCTGAATGAATCAGCCGTTTTCAAATCGAATTTACTGCCACCTGCTGGCAGATTTAGTTTCTTATTTAGAGTATCATTTCATTACAAATAAATAATAAAAACATTAAAGGTATAGTTCGCCCAAAACATTAATTCTGTCATCATTTACTCATCGTCATGTCATTTCAAACCTTTCTTTTTTGGAACATAATTTTAGGCCGTATTTTGAGGCTGTCATACTGAGATGTTTCTCAGATTATCTTCTTTTATGCTCCATAGTGTACGTTAGGCCGTTGCAGCCTACGTGTTTGTTTAATAAATTTTATGTTGAATCAAATAAAATATTTCTTTCTAAAGCTACAATTTGTAATGTTTACAGTCAAATTTATTTTGCAATTAATTCGATTTTAAAATTTACATTTTAATCGACTGACAGCCCTACTAAATTCATATGGTGTGGAAAAAAATGTAAGAAATTAAAAATTACATCCTTTTTTAAGCCATATTGATTAATATGGTACACAGTGTTGGGGAACGTTATTTTTAAAAGTAATGCATTAAATATTGAGTTACTCCCTAAAAAAGTAACTAATTCCGTTACTTAGTTACTTTTTATGGACAGTAAAGCGTTATGTTACTTCTGCGTTACTTTTTAAATCTGGGCAGGGCTTGCTTCATTGTTTTTAATATAAAAAGTTGTTTGTTTGTCAAATGTAAAAGCCTTTTCATAACAAAAGCCTCAGGTTTAGAGAAAAGTAAATCTCCGTCTGTACAGTAGACCGCAGAAGAACAAATGTCAACTCTTCAGCAATAAAAAAAGGAAAACAAATGTTAGATTATCTTGAGTAATTTCTGCTTATTAGTTTGGATGAATTGGATCATCGAAGGTCGGCAGCAAAGACATCGGTTAATAAAATGGGATTAAATACATAAAGGATATTTGTATTATTGAACATATTTAATTATTGCAGGTTTGCGTTGAGTTTCAGTGTTTTTATTCATTTTGAAGAACACTGTATCTGTTTTCTAGTGAGTGAGATGAATTAATGCATGTTCATTTATTCTAGAACTAAAGGAACATCTTACTCACAATTTCTCTCAACATGGAGACAGGAGAGCTTTTAATCAATAAATGGGGGAAAAGTAACTCAGATATTTTACTGTCTATTAAAAAGTACTTGGAAAAAGTAATATTATTAATCAATCTGATTTCAACCTCTTTTATGTCTTCAGTAAAGTGGTTACTTTGAGGAAGGCTTTTATTTTTAGATACAGTGGTTTAATATGACTTATTGTTCTGTGTTACAATTGCCCCTAAACACTGTTTCAATCACCCACACAAAGGGGACGGTTGTAACACTCAAACTTGCATTTAATTTAACATTATAGTCCTGTCTTTATTAGTGACAATATATAAATTGTATTATTAATTAGTACACCTATAGTTGTTTCTTGTATCAAAAGATGACTGGTGTATTTCAAGTAGTCTGTGAGTTATGAAGGGAAATGAATAGTTTGTTCTATACTGATGACTTTAAAGCCTGTTTTGGTTCTCTACTATCCTTAAAAGGAGCAAATTTCCATTCCTTAGCCATTTCTATTTCCCAATTTCTTTCTTAACAGGTTCAAAACAGTCATAATATCTGACATGAATTTTGTAATGTCTTGCTGATTAACCTTTTCAACCATCCTCAAGTGTTTCTTAACTGAATGAATCATCCCTATTGAGCGAATTGGTTACATGCTGCCACCTACTGGTGCCACCTCTGCATTGCAAACACAAATACTGATTTCATTTGACTAGTAACAGCCCTTTAGTGTCTTACTCTTTGAATTTGTTGATTAAATGTAAGAATTTGACACAAAATATGATGCATATATTTAATTAGGTAAAAAAAAAAACAAAAAAAAAAAACAATTGAAACTAATTGGAAAAGTTCATTTCTGTTTCTACTGCAAACTAACCAGGGGTGTTTTTTTCCCAAAAGCAACTATGGTTGCAAGTTCTGTCATTACCAATGGAGTTCAATGGAATTAATGACCATAGTTAGCTAACAATGCTTTTGGGGAACTCACCCCAGGTTGTGTGTAGCACACTTGGTTAGAATTTGTTTTGGCTTGACGTATATAGCTACTAACATACTGGAAATATGAACAATTATGCCTAGAGAATTTGGAAAAAAAACTATTATTTCAATCCAATACACATTTCAATCAAAACATTAAGTGGCAAGACAACTTTGCTTTGAACTTTAAACTCAAATGTTCTCTGGCTTGCACATAAATCCATGAAAACTGAATGAAATGCTGCAAATAACTTGCTTAACTTAATATTTTTAACCTCTGAACAAAACAGACGCCCTGTATCTGATTAATCAGACTCAGCATCATGGGCCCATCTGTTTTTTGAGCATGCATTTGCACTGGGGCAAGTTGTCACATGTGACGACTTGCCCCAAACTGACATGTATGCTAATGTTGACTAAATGTCAGGGTTAGCTCAACATAGCACGTCAGCTAAAGTATCAAAAGACATGTTACTGTCTCCTCTATTTTGTGCAACATCTATACCTAACAAAGTTGTACTGAAGAAAACGTAAAGTGATGTTTTTTTTACTTTTTAGGACAAAAAATTAAAAAAAAATTGCGCTCACCCCACATTAGAGCAGTCTTGAGCACATGTGAACAGGAGGTTGACTATAGAAGAAGAAGTCACACAAAGTGGCTATTTAATTTTTGAGATAGAGCTTCTAGTGTTGGAGTTATGAACAGTGTGACAACTTACCCCGCTCTCTCCTGCATGAGGGAAGATTAGCATTTGTTGTTCTTTTTCAGCAGGTTTTTTCTTTGTGAAGCTAAGCTACTTTTTTAAACAAGTTGCAAACTTTTCTAAATTTCTAAAACTCACACAGGACTTTGGTTTTATATTGAATTTATTGTATTTTTCTTCACCTGTGCATTTAATAATTGCTGTTACTATGTACACTACCGTTCAAAAGTTTGGAGTCAGTACATTTTTTTTTTTTTTTTTTAATTGAAGTAATTAATACTTTTATTCAACAAGGATGTATTAAGTTAATAATTAAAAGTTTTTTTAAAAGTTAATAATAAATAATTTACATTGTTATAAAATATTCATATTTTGAATAAACACTGTACTTTTTAAGCTAGTTATTCATGAAAGAATCCTGAAAAAAAAAAAAAATCATAGGTTCCAAAAACTATTTGTCAGCACAACTGTTGATATTCTCCAACATTGATCATTCTAATAATAAATCAGCATATTAGAATGATTTCTGAAGGATCATGTGACACTGAAGACTGGAGTAACAGCTGATCAAAATTCAGCTTTTCATCACAGGAATAAATTCTATTTTATAGTATGTTCAAATAAAAAACATTATTCTGTAGTCTAAAAACATTTTGCAATATTACTGTATTTTTTCTGTATTTTTAATCAAATAAATGCAGCCTTGATGAGCAGAAGAGACTTCTTCAAAGACTATTACAATTGACCCCAAACTTTTGAACGGTAGTGTATGTAATATTTTGTATGTTTAATGTGAAAAAATGTAGAATGTTATGTATAAAAACGAATTAAAAAAAAAGTTTTATAAAAAGCTTTAAAAATTTAACCATATTTGTGAAAATAAAATCCCTGACTCTTGCAAAATAGATTACTTTTTAATTCTTTAAATCTAGGGCTGTCAGTGTAACTCGTTAACTTAATTATTTATGAAAAAATAACGTGATTAAAATATTTTAACGCAGTTAAAGCACTGGCCCCACCTCAGACCTGTACATCATCTTATATTTTACACAGTTGACTTACAGAATAATAATATACTTATCTTGAATAATATGGTACAGATTTAGCTGTTTTCATTTGCCTTCATTTTTTCGACTTATGTGTTGCCTGAGAAATTAGGGATTGCTCATCATTTTTTTTCGACAAAACACAAACATTCCCCTGAAAAACTGTGGTTATTATTTATTTATTTTTATTTATTTTTTGTCAGAAATTATATATTTATATATTACTAGAGCTGGGTAGATTGCTTGAAAATTGTAATCCGTTACTGATGCTAAATTAAATGACAAAAATTGTAGTTAGTAACGTAATCCATTGCATTACACATTTTAGGTAATATCATCAGACTACTTTTACTTTTACTCATTTATCACATTGATTTAAATAAGATAATATTGTACCATATTGACATAAAAATATGAAGAGTAAGAAAATATATTCCATTTGTTGTTATTAACAGCAAGAAGTGCATTACACATTATACATTACAATATTATTAAATATTATAGTACGTCACAGTTTCCCAAACTGGCATTTGTGAGTTTAATGAAAAACTAATTAAATCATAAGAAATATTAATAATTTTAAAATCCATCAAAAAAAAAAAAAGTACAAAAAAGTATATTTTATTTATTTACCTGCATGTCATGTGACCATATTCAACGCCAAAGAACTAATAAACATACAAATGTGAAACTTAATTATTAAAATATTTATTTTAAAATCTCAGGGGTACGGTAAGTAACATTTGTGAATTTGTGCATTTTATTGTGTGTTTGAAAGACTAAAGCTTTCTAAAGACATGGAAACACATGGTTAAAAAACCTACAGATTGATAACTGAAATAAAATGCCAAATGCTCAAATGGCTATTTTGTAAAGGAAAATGTAAAAGATAAAAAAAGAGAAATTAGGGAATAACAAATTATAAATAATTTATTGCTATTTTGTAAATAATATGTAATTATGTAATCCATAAAAACGTAACTGTAGTTTGATTACGAATATTTTAAAATGCAATTTACTCTAATTAACTACAAGTACTTAAACATAATCCTGATTACGTAAATAAATTACTTAAGTGCTTTTTAAATATATTGTAATGTTTTGCTAGCCAGTGGAAAATTCCAAAAGTTTTGCGAGCGAACACAAAACATTTATGAAATTATTTTTTTCTCATCTAATCTTTGTCCATCACTATTAAATGGCTCATTAAAACTTTCGTAATATCCTTATAAATACAATATAAAATAAGATCATATATATATATTGACATAAGACATACATTTAAAATGAATGTACTATTTACCCTTGAATTCTCGGAAGATGAAAAAATACTCATACCAAAATAAAAACCGCAACAACGGAATTTCCCTCAGAACGAAGCCCCGCCCATCCGCCAACATTTCTTCACTCTGATTGGTCGACGCAGCCGTCAGTCATCTCGCTTCCTGCTTTGGTGAAAGTGAGGCATTATTGTGTTTTGGGGAGCGATAAAGTGTCGCACTTCAAACCGAGGTGATGACTTTGTCGGTAAGTGAAGGTTTGTTGTTTGTGCCAACGTGTTAGAAGTCAAAACGATGTTAAAACCGAGATCAGATGCGGTTTGACAGGTTTGATGAAGCAGGAAATGTTTTTGGGTCGCTTTGCGCGTAGTTTGAAACAAAGCGAACTCGATTCAAACTTTGTTTTCATTGTTTACAAATATTGTTTCAAATGAAACAAGTGCTTGAATGGAACACATTGAAGTGTTATTACTGTTTCGTGGACGCGCAGGTTCGGAGGTGTTCGCATCAGTATGTCCGGCGACGCGCACCACAGTAGAAGACGACGCTCCCCCAAAATGTACATGGTCGCGTCCGACCATAAAGTGCAGGACCAGCTGGAAGGAACCATTCGCCTGCAGCGGGGGCAGCTGTGTCAGCATCAAGACGGAGGAGGACACAGAAACGTTAGAGGAGACTACCTGTGGGTGAAGGTGAGAGACCCGACTGTCATTATCAGCTGAAACTGTCACGTGTTTGTTTTCATGTTTCGGAACAAGTTGTTTTTTCCTCGGGAGGAAGTTCTTAAAGTGACAGTACACTTTATTCCTCACAGGTGATCGATAATGGCTGCGTGGTGAAGGTGGACAGGCAGGTTCTCAGTGAAGTTCCGGCTGATCTCGCCGGTCTGCTCGAACCCGTTTCTGATCTCGACATCCGCGTCAAACTGCTGTCCAGGCCGCAGTTTCTGCAGCGAATGGCTGCTTTAGCGCTGGGGTCAGAGGTGCGGGTCATTTGGAACCGCAGCCAATCAGAGCTCGCCGAGGCGGAGCTTCGTTACCGCGGGCCGATGGCCAGAGGAAGCTCCGCCATTTATTTTGGTGTTCAGCTGAAAGTGAGTTTCACATTACATGAACAATACACTGAAAATGAAAAAACAAAAAAAATCTTTATCAATATTTTTTTATCTTGTTTTCCAGTTATACTTTTTGAGGTGAAAATTTTATTTAAAATAAATGAATGAAAAATTTTATGACAAAAATCATAATAAAAAAGGATAACAGTACATAATAATAAAAATAATAATTGTTATTATTAGTTATTATTCAGTAATAAATATATTTAGTGTAGTTTGTTGAAAAGAAGATTTTAAAATTAGCAAAAAGAAGTTAAAAAACATTATTAAAATATTCATTTCTAAACATTTTTTCAAGAGGTTAATTAAATTTTTTTTTTTTTTTTTTTAATCAATATTTTTTAATCTTGTTTTTCAGTTGTACCTTTTCAGGTCAAATGTTTTTTTAATAAATTAATGAAAAATAAAGTAATGGTCACACTTTATATTAGGTGGCCTTAACTATTATGCACTTACATCAAAAAATAAGTACAATGTACTTGATGTGGTCATATTGCATTTCAAAACACTTTTGCTTCTTTAAAGGTGGGATATGGGTAAGGTTAGGGACAGGTTTGGTGGTTTGGGTAGGTTTAAGGGTGTAAGGGTTAGTTCAACAGTGTTAATTACAGAAATTAATTACGAATGTAATTAAATATAGGTTTTTTAAAATATATAAGTACAATGTAAAAACATGTATGTACACAATAAGTACATTGTACCAAATGATTAATTTATATGTAAGTACATAGTAGTTAAGGCCACCTAATGTAAAGTGGGACCAAATTAATAATAAAAAAGTATAACAGTACATAATAATAATAATAATAATTGTTGTTATTATTGTTATTATTAATAATGATAATAATAATAATTCACTCAGTAATAAATCGATTTAGTATAGTTTGCTGAAAACAAGAAACAACGATTTTAAAAGTAGCAATAAGAAATAATATATTATAGTAAAATATTTATTTCTAAACATATTCCCCCGGTTTCACAGACAAGGTTTAAGCCTAGTCCTAGGCTAACATGTAAGTCTGAGCTGTTTCAACTAAAATAAAATTGCACCGATTGATCCTAAAATATATTAGTGCCTTTGTTTTGTCTCAAGATGCACACCAGTAATGTTTTTATTCTAACCACGTTTATGAAAATTGCTTAAATGTCCTAATTGAACTTTGGCCTAATCTTGGCTTAGTCTAAACCCTGTCTGTGAAACCGGGCCAAGATGCTTTTGTAATTAAGTATTTTATTTCAGTATTTTTTAAACAATATTTTTTGTCTTGTTATCCAACTAGAGAGAGAGAGAGAGAGAGATAAATAATTCATTATTCTTATTGCTACTTATTTGAAAAGTATTAATAAGAAATAACAAATAAAAAAATATATTTTTAAAAACTTCAGACGTCAGTTTAATATAAATAACTGTATATACATTATTATAATTACATATAATATATAAATTATATATTTAATAAATTGTAATACATAATTTGAATTATTTTAGAATTACATATAATTTTATAATTTATAAATACATGTTATTTATAATTACAATATATTTTCTATATCTCTTCCTCCAAAATATCTAAAAACTTTTTTATTTATAATCTTAGCGATTAAATCTATATATAATTAATTATAATAAAATAGTTATTATCATTTTATAAAGTTGCTAGATGTTTTAATTAAATATCTATAATTAATGAATTACTTTTTTAAAATCTAATGGTACATATAAAGAATATGTTATAAAAATATTATTCATTATATTAATTATATTTTACTTACCTCTTCCTGTAGTATTTTTAAGAATTAAATTATAATTTAATTGCATAGTTTAATATAATAATTTAATGAAGAAATAGTATATTAGCTTTTATGTAGAATTGTAAAGATGTGTTTCATTCTAAAATATATTTCTCACATCTCTTCCTCTGCCTGTCGTTGTCTCTGTCAGGGATGGGCAGCGGGTCGCGGTAAAGGCAATGGAAGCCATAAAGGGCATCAGCTGTTCACGTGTCCGGATGGCAGCGCCCTTTTCCTCCCAGTCAGCGAGATCACGCTCCCTCGATCGTCCCGCAGCGGAAGCTCCGGCGACCACGAGCGCCACCCGCACCAGACCAGCCAAACGGCGTCCGCTAACGGCCAGAGTCCCGTCAACATCCTGTCACGTGCTGCGGAGTCCAGCCCAAATCCTGGCGTCCCACAGCCACTGTCCATCGGGCAGAGAGTCTGTTTCATCCAGGACGAGTGCGTCCAGCGCGGGAGCGTCCAATTCTGCGGGCCACTGTCTAGCCGGGCTCCATCCGCAGTTTTTGTGGGAGTTTTACTGGTAAGTTTTAATGTTCTGAGTTGAATGTAAGCTTTAGTTCTCAGAAAGGTAACTTTAAGTTTAATGTATGTTGGTGTGTGTTTAGGATCAACCAGGGGGACCGTGGGATGGATATCATAAAAACACCAAACTGTGCTCCATCCCCTCACCTGAGTTTGGAGCTTTGCTTCCCCTCTCTAAAGTAACCCCAGGTAACATTTGCACATCAATTATCAACAATCAACACCTTTAAAAGCGGAATGCACCTAATTATATTCAAATATGTGAACAAATGCTGCCAAGCGTCAAAAAAACATCATAAAACTATCAAACAAGTGCATATGATGTTTATGCAGTATTTTCTATGAAAGCCTGTTTCCGCCACTGAATAAATTTTTTTAAAAAGGTTATTGTGACTTAACTCACAGAATTGTGAGATGTAAACTCACATTTCAAAGAAATAAAGTCAGAATTGTGTGATATAAACTTGCAATTCTGCTAAACTCACACTTGTGAGTTATAGAGTCAGAATTCCAGGATATAAACTTGCAATTGCGAGAAATGAAGATATACACTCGCAATTCAGAGAAATGAAGTCAGAATTCCAAGTTATAAACTCGCAATTCCGAGAAATGAAGTCAGAATTCCAAGATATAAACTCGCAATTCCGAGAAATGAAGTCAGAATTCCAAGATATAAACTCGCAATTCCGAGAAATGAAGTCAGAATTCCAAGATATAAACTCGCAATTCCGAGAAATGAAGTCAGAATTCCAAGATATAAACTCGCAATTCCGAGAAATGAAGTCAGAATTCCAAGATATAAACTCACAATTCCTAGAAATGAAGTCAGAATTCCAAGATATAAACTCGCAACTCCGAGAAATGAAGTCAGAATTCCAAGATATAAACTCGCAATTCCGAGAAATGAAGTCAGAATTCCAAGATATAAACTCACAATTCCTAGAAATGAAGTCAGAATTCCAAGATATAAACTCGCAATTCCAAGAAATTAAGTCAGAATTGTGAGATATAAACTCGCAATTCCGAGAAATGAAGTCAGAATTCCAAGATATAAACTCACAATTCCTAGAAATGAAGTCAGAATTCCAAGATATAAACTCGCAATTCCGAGAAATGAAGTCAGAATTCCAAGATATAAACTCGCAATTCCGAGAAATGAAGTCAGAATTCCAAGATATAAACTCGCAACTCCGAGAAATGAAGTCAGAATTCCAAGATATAAACTCACAATTCAGAGAAATGAAGTCAGAATTCCAAGATATAAACTCGCAATTCAGAGAAATGAAGTCAGAATTCCAAGATATAAACTCACAATTCCGAGAAATGAAGGCAGAATTCCAAGATATAAACTCGCAATTCCGAGAAATGAAGTCAGAATTCCAAGATATAAACTCACAATTCCGAGAAATGAAGTCAGAATTCCAAGATATAAACTCACAATTCAGAGAAATGAAGTCAGAATTCCAAGATATAAACTCGCAACTCCGAGAAATGAAGTCAGAATTCCAAGATATAAACTCACAATTCAGAGAAATGAAGTCAGAATTCCAAGATATAAACTCGCAATTCAGAGAAATGAAGTCAGAATTCCAAGATATAAACTCACAATTCCGAGAAATGAAGGCAGAATTCCAAGATATAAACTCGCAATTCCGAGAAATGAAGTCAGAATTCCAAGATATAAACTTGCAATTCAGAGAAATTAAGTCAGAATTCCAAGATATAAACTCGCAATTCAGAGAAATGAAGTCAGAATTCCAAGATATAAACTCACAATTCCGAGAAATGAAGGCAGAATTCCAAGATATAAACTCGCAATTCCGAGAAATGAAGTCAGAATTCCAAGATATAAACTTGCAATTCAGAGAAATTAAGTCAGAATTCCAAGATATAAACTCGCAATTCAGAGAAATTAAGTCAGAATTCCAAGATATAAACTCGCAATTCCAAGAAATTAAGTCAGAATTGTGAGATATATAGTTACAATTGTGAGAAAAAAGAATAAAGATATAAACTTGCAATTCTGACTTTATTTCTCTAAATTATGAGTTTAAATCCCGAATTTATTACTTGCAATTGTGCATTTATCTTACCCTGGAAATCCAGAGGTCTCCCGAGAGCACAATTTGAATTGTCTCTGCAAGACACTCTGGCATCGAGCAATGATGCACGTTACTGCAATACGTAAGCAGTTGTGGGAACCAATCAAATCGGTGTATCTGATGTAGGCGGGCCAGAGGCGAGCTAAACTGATGACGACAGCACTGCGACGTCCGGAATCATTTAATAAACATTGAAAGATGGCTATAGACGAACACCAGTTGTTTGAAATGGCTTTGGCCGCTACAATGAACGAGTTTGACTTGGCTTTTCATATAAAAGAGGAACAGAAAACCGCGCTCGAATAGTTCCTTTGCCAGAAGGACGTTTTTGCTGTTTTGCCAACTGGATACGGTAAGAGTTTAATCAGTTAGCTCCGCTCCGCTTGTGATTGGTCGTGGCGTTATCCAATTGAGTGCAGTGAGAGTTTCAAATGCATGCTTGGTGCTGCCCCTCGAGTTAGGCCCTTTTCATTGCTTGATGCCAGACCCTTAATCTTAATAGATTAGGGAAAATCTATTAAAATCTATCTTAGTTATGAAAAAAGTTAGAATTGCGAGATACAAAGTTTTTGTGAAAATTGCAATTGTGAGAAACAATATAAAGATATTTTAAATAAAGATATACTTTCTTTCTTTAAATTGTGAATTTATAATACAGCATTGCTAAATTTATAACTCGCAATTGTGCATTTATATCTCACAGTTCTGAGAAAAAAAAAATAATAATAAAGAGACACAGTCACAAGTACCTTCTTTTTATTCAGTGGAGGAAATGGACTTCCATACTTTGCAACCAATATCTAAAATAACTAATAATCTATATCTATCTATATGAACAATATATATCATGTGTTTTGTTGTGCAGAATCTAGATCTGAGCGGTCTCCTCTGGCAGTAACGAATCCCAAACCGCTTCCTCAGCTGCCGCCGCTGGCCGTCTCCAATAAACTCGCCCTTCAGCCGCCATTGATCAGCAAAGACCCGTCACAGCCCACGACGGAGCCCACGAACCGGCCTCTCATCCAACCGGCCATGCTGGTGACAGCTAAAAAGGCCCTCCAGCCTCCGTCCTCCTCTGTCCCTAAAGCTGCTCTGAAACCTCCTCCGCTCACCACACCCAAACCTGCTCTGCTGCCTCCTACGGTCCCGCCCAACAAACCTCAGGCCCCGCCCATGTCCCCGCCCACAGACCAGTCCCGCTCCTCCAACGGATTCCACAACCTCCCGTCTCCACCAATCGTTGAGCAGAGGGCGGAGCTTAGCATGTGGCTGGAGGTGGGGTCTATGGTAGAGGTGAATGACCCGCCCCTTTTCGGAGTCATCCGCTGGATTGGACAAATCAACAACGTCCCGGAGCCGGTCGCTGGAATCGAGCTGGTACACAAACAACTGTCAAATACATCAGTAAAAATAATAATATACCAATAAATACAACTACAAATTATATATGTATATATCCCTAGGATCAGGAGTTGTCCGCAGCCACGGATGGCAGTTATCTCGGTGAACGTCACTTCCGCTGTCCTGCTAACAAAGGCCTGTTCGTCAAACTGAGGAACTGCAGACGCGACTCTAGGTTTCCTGAACCTGAACTGCCCATCAATCAGGTCGATCGCTGCAACTCTATCGGTG